>NC_044362.1:13318255-13325755 GCF_007364275.1 Archocentrus centrarchus
TGGTCTCTATCCTAAATGTGTTGAGAATTCCCTGGTTTTCCCTCTGCTTTTATTGAATATATTCAAAGTATTTGGTATGTAAATGAGCCTCATGAACTATAGTAATTTTGGTGAGTCTCTCACTTTTTGTACAGTGCCAAGTACAAAAGGTCCATTACTCTGGTTTATTGGAAAACTAGTGACAGTTCTATCAGCCACATAGTGTCTAAAGTGAGATAGTGAACAAGATGAATATTATCTCCTTAGTGGACTTAGCCTTACATCAGTGGTGAAGATGGAGCCTGGTTACAAAACATGAAAAGTCTCACAATTTTAATGCATCTGTCCAGAAAGATAGAAACTGAGATGATGCACAAAAACATGCGCGCACACAAACAAACAAATAGATTAGTCATTGATCAGGGTTAAGCTTTGATCTCTGTGTGTGAGCATGCCACATCCAATCGATAACTTTAATTCAGCCTCAAGTGTGTGCGCGCAAGAGTCTGTCCCCCACATCTTTCACTCAAGCAAGACAATTTGCATGCACGCACGCACACAGAGTCATATTCTTGCTTTTCTCAACCCTTACAGAATTAAACACACATACACACCAACCTGATTAGGTGACCTGCAGGGGTTAGGCCTAATGACAAACAAACTCAGCGTGTGCACAAACACTTGAGCTTCTCAGATGAAATATAGATTTTCTCCTGTCCCAAAAGCTGATGGGTATTAGCTGAAAGTTTGTGTGTGTGTGTTTGCTTGTGTATAATCTTATTCTTCATATTGGGTTGTATGGAAAAAAGAGCCACAAGGGAAAAGCATGTAAGCGATTGGATGCTGCTTTGTTACTGTTAAAGACCCTCTCTCCAGGGAACAGTTGGTTAAATAACAGTTTTTGCGTGCGTGTGTGTGTGTGTGTGTGTTCTGTAAGGATTGTTTTACTTGCTAACATTGGCAGTAATGTGTCTACAAGAAGCTGGGAACATTATTTATATGATGTAACATTATGATTGATGCACTTTGTGGCCCTAGTGTAGGTCATGCAGATCTGACCTCAGTTCACTTTTATCATCATAACGGTGAATTTCACCTAAAACTGACTCCAGGCTGTAAGAGTTCGTGCTATGATTTCATTTTCTTTTTTTTAATTTATTGTTTAATGCACTGTTTTTCAACCTTTTTTGAGCCAAGGTACATTTTTTTTCATTGAAAAAATCACAAGGCACACCACCAGCCAAAAATGGTAAAAAATGATACTCTGTAGCGTATATTAACAATATAGTCATTCTCGTCAAAGTGTCTTGAATAGGAATCAAATAAACACAAAGAAAAAAGTACTTTATCATCTTTTGTATTTTTTCTTTCAAATAAAAAGTGCAATTTAATTAACAATATAACCATTCTCATCAAAGTGTCTTGAATAGGAATTAAATAAACACAAAAAAGAACTTAACTAGGTAACTAGGGGACTGACTGACCTGTGTTCAGTATAAAAATGGTGGGTATCTCAACGCTCTGTAATGTCTTTTGCTTTTGCTATTTCCCAGTCTTAATCTAGTATAACTGTCACGGATATTAGAGCTGAGTAGGTTTTTCTACATTAAACATTAAAACCACCAAAAGGCCAAGCTTTCTAGTGATTAAGATGAGACTTATACCAATAGTTACAAGTTTGTTTTTGTAGTTTTTGTGACCAAACTTTAACAAACACCATAACCAAAAAGTGAGGAAATAAAAGTATAAATGGCAACTGAACGCAAAAAGGATATTTGACTTGAATACAATGTATGCCCACCTATACACACAAAGATTTACAGTTTACCTATAAATATTAAACAATATCCAGCCAGAAAGGCTGCAGGCTCTTACGTGATTTGTGTCATTTGCAGCACAAAAGCAAAGCAGTTGTTCCTTCACTTTAGTCTGCAAGACACTTCCTCCTTTGAGACAACACAAGTCCCCTGCAAAATGAAACAAGCCTGCAGAAAGGAGCAATTAGATAAACTCTGCAACAAATCTGCCATGAATTTTCTATATTGAACCACCAATACCTGGAACCAAATTCCTTGTATGTGTAGCATACTTGGTAAAAATTAATATGATCCAGATTCTGAAATGTCTTTTCTCTTGTTGTTCCATGACCTGTGAGTTTGGTAGTAGGTATAAAATGGGTGTGTGAAATGCAGAAGGAGGCACAACAATGTGAGAAAATGCATAAAGAAATGCAGTGTGCACTTCTTGAAATGCAGATGAGAAATGAGCAGTTGCAAAACATGCATGACAAAATACAACAAAGCAATAAAGACATGCATGAGGCGAAGAAAGCACAGGAAGAGCAAAATGTAGAACTCAAGCAAAAGCACGCAGACAGTGAGAAAAAGTTGGAAGAAGTCGAGAAAAGATGCAGCCAACTTGAAGAAGAGAATGAACAACTCCTTACTGATGTCAAAAACCTCATCTTACAAAACAAAGACTTACAGGAACGCTGCCTGAAAAAGAAGAGAAGACGTTTCTGGTGTTTTGGCTGAAATTCTTAACCTGAAGAACAACAGCCTGCTCTTCCTCCACCCTTTATCCATCTCTCTTCTGATTTCTTCACCTTTGAATTGGCCACAACATTCACCAGCACCATATCCTAAACATTCATATACAACTAAATATGTCATTGAACTTATCAGTGGTAGGTTTAACACACCATTCCTCTTTTCCATCACGCCACCCCAACCGGTCGCAGCAGATGGCTGCCCCTTCCTGAGCCTGGTTCTGCCCGAGGTTTCTTCCTTTTAGAAGGGAGTTGTTCCTCGCCACTGTCGCCAAGGGCTTGCTCACAGGGGATCTTCTGATTGTTGGGGGGCTCTTTAAACCAAGCACTGATGAGTTCTCTGGCATCAAATATGAGACTCAGCAAATATGTAAATACATGATGAATCATGTATTTACATATTTGCTGAGTCTCATATTTGGTTGTTTATATAATTTTATATGTGTTTGGTTGTATATATATATATATGTGTGTGTAATTAATAAGACATTGATATCAAACAAAAAATTTAAATAAAAAAAAAACAAAACCAAAAAATCTGAGTATCTGTATAAATTTTTTATAATGTATAGTGTAAAAGAATTCATGTTTTATGGTATATAAATACTGGCAGCTGTCACAATAAAAGTGTGTGATATATTACAGTATCTTATTGCAATAACTAGAAAAAGCATTTCCTGCAGAAACTGCAATGTGATTGCTGTATTCTGAAAGATTGGAGCTGAAATGCCTAAAAATGTTTAAAAAAGCAGAAATTTAATTTGCTGAAAGAGCTTAGATAGTTGAAAATGACAAAAAGAAAAAGAAATGCAAAACAGTTGCTGAAATTGGTGTAAAATTGGGACGCAGATAAACTTGGACCTGAAAAGCATCAACAGGAAGAAGACCTGAAAACCATTAAAGATGTCAGTAAACCTAGTAATGCCTGGATGATAGCTGAATATCTTGGAACTGTTTAAAGTTCAAATTGTTTTCTCTGGCTCAAAGTATGCTGAAATAGTTGACTGTTAAAGTAGGATGGATTTGAAGAGGAAGCTTTCCTTTCCTCACTCATTTCAGAGGCCCCAAAAATTCATAAAAAGCTAAAGAAAGAAATAATTATACAGAAAGAAATATATATATATATATATATATATATATATATATATATATATATATATATATATATATATATATATATATATATATATATATATATATATATATATATATATATATATATATATATAAAAGTAACAGCATAATCCTCCAGAAAAAGCTGAACATTATGATACCAGAAGATTTGAGCTGCAATGCCTACAAATCCACTGAATTTACTGAGTTCGGTTGAAAAAGAAAAAAAAAAAAGAGCTTTTGTTAGTGTTAAATTTACTATTGATGTGTTAAAACAAATGGACCATAAACTAACAATAGATTTTTGTAATCTAATATTTAGTTTTGAACTCTGGGGTGAGATGTATGTTGATGATCTAAATGAGGCACACAATACATTTTTAAATACACTTAAAATAAAGGAACACTTTTTAACCAGAGTTCAGCATCAGGTCAGATAAACCTCTGGGATATTGACCTGGTTAGTTAAGTAGTGGCACTGCTTCAGTTGCAGATGCTCTCTTGCATTCCTGGATGTTTCCAGCTGATGACATCACCCACATGTTGAAAGATGGGAAACATGACTGACTGGGAAGCAGTCACAAAAGGCAAGATTTTATGACTCCATAATGACCTGAAAACCTGACAGTGAGCATCATAACACAATCTCATCCATAATTACTCGCCAAGTTTTGACTCTCCCGTCTTCGCCCTCTTCCCCAGTAAAGATTTAAGATGAAAACTCTCCATTTTAACACGCTGTAAGAAGCTTGTGATGCAGACACACAAGAGCAAAGAGTCAGACTGGAGCTAACAGGAAATAGCCACCTCGGGAGCATGGAAACAGCGCTGCACAATGCAGCGATGCTGAAGGGGAGATCAAATTTAAATGAAGCATTGTGTTGAATTTTTATGAGCTTCAGGAGTGCACCTCATATAAAACCTAAAGTCTGAACATTAACATTAAATTTCACTTTCATTCTCTGGAAAAATTGGAGTAACGTGTGTGTCCTAGTCCACGGACCTCTGAACATTCCTTCTACACACAACCTGAGCAACAACACTTGTGTTCTGTGATTCTTGTAATAAGGCTTCTAATTGTGCAATATAATGTCACGTAAGACTCATTGTGATGATTTTATTTATGATTATTATTGATAGATTTTATTTTTACCAAAAAGATTGTTTAGAGAGCATTTACAGGTATATAAGCAATAAATTGCAAAAAAAAAAAAAAAGCTGTTGTGACCTTTGCATTTCTTAAAATATTTGTATTAATTTCAGTTGATCTAGAACATTAAAAGGTTTTCATTACACCATCGCAGTCTCAAAATGTGCAAAAAAAGGATTTCACTTAAACTTTTGAGTTAAAGTCGACTGAGTTTAAATGTTAGGTTAAAGTAGGGATCTGCTACATTTGCATGACATAGGAAATCCTAATACTTGCTGCAGGATTATTAATTCTTGCTTACCTTAAAAAGTACAGAGACACAGTACAGCCAGGCAGACAGCACCAAAGACACTAAATAAGGATGCAAGACAGCCACATAGAGGGGCATAAAGAACTACAAAACATGAACACACAAAACAAAGACATGAAATCACCACACAGAGGTGCAAAATAACCACATGGGTGCGCTAAATGGCTTCAAAGATGTGCTAAATGATGCAAAATTAAAAACCATAAAACTCCAACGTGATGATGAGGATTCATGCAACTTAGATAAATTCAAGTTTGTAACATTTTCAGTGATAAAAATGTATACCAGTTTAAAAGAATATGTAATCAAACATTGAACAAATTTCTTTAGTGGCTAAAATAATCTTTATCCCTCCTTAATCACCAATGTGGCTCATTTCTGGATGGTTTTGGTTTTTTTCTTTTTCTGACCAGTGGAGCTCATTATATTCATTTTTACCTTAAGACAACACTTTGCATTTCTATGTTTGCTCTAAACCAAAAGAACTGGCCTTAATGTGAGGGCACTTTTGTGTTTGGCTGCATTGGTATGCAGAGAATACATGAAGTGATGCCAGAGGAGGGTTTGTTTGTTTCCTGAAATCCACAAATGATATTTTCCACCAGGTCTGTGTGTGTGTGTGTGTGTGTGTGTGTGTGCTCTGAGGTATGTCTGATAGAATAATAGGACTGTTACAGTATCTTGTCCTATGAGAAATAAATGGGCATTTTTTTTAATGACTGCAGGTCCTTTAAGATTATTCAAAATCTGCTCAATGAGAGGGTGTCTATATATGCAGCATTCGTACTGTGGCCTTTAAAATATTTCATACACATAGACGCACATATTGTACACTGACCTACTGTATATGCACATGCATATTTTGTACATGCAAAAAGCCTGCTTTGCTTATTCTATAAACAATGATGTGCATCTTACAACAGAATGGAAAAACAATGGAGTAAATTCTATCTTAAACACCCAATAATTCAACAAAAATCAAGAGTTCCTGATGCACAGGCAGGCTGAATATAGCCCCAGTGGTGGTGCAGAGGTGCAGTGGTTAGCATTGTTGCCTCACAGCTAGAAGGTCCTGGGTTTATATCCATTGGCTGGCTAGGGCCTTTCTGTGTGGAGTTTGCATGTTCTCCCTGTGCCTGCATTGGTTCTCTCCATGTACTTCAGCTTTCTCCCACCATCCAAAAACATGCATGTTCTAAACTGGCTGCCGATGTGAATGTGCATGGTTGTCTGTCTCTCTGTGTTAGCTCTGTGATTGAATGGAGACCTGTCCAGAGTAAAGCTCACCTCTGGCCCTATGACCTCTGAGATAGGCCACAGTCCTCCCTGTGGCCTTGATTTCATTAAGTGTTAAGAAAAATGAATGGATGGATGGTTGTAGCTGCCATAGCTCAGTAAACACCTCCCTATTTTTTATTTATAAAAGACTCTTTATACACCCATTTATGTTACAGACAAGTTACCAGTCATTTGCTCCAAGAGATGTTGTTTTTTTGATTCCCCAACTTTTCAGCCTATTGTCTCTGTCCCCACTGTTTTTAAATGTGTGGCTGGAATCAAATATTACATTAGCATATGTATGAAAATTTCAGTTTCAGCGTTTGCTGTCTTGCCTTTGTTTAGATATAATGATCAAATGATTTACAAATCACTGCATTCCCATTTCATTTACATTTTACAAAGTCCCATTTTGTGTGTGTGTGTGTGTGTGTGTGTGGGGGGGGGGGGGGGGGGGGGGGGGGGGGCAAGGCTGCAACATGACTTCTTTCTAATCCATGGACTTCATAATGTTTTTCATGCTGCTTCATCATTTCATACAATCTAAAATTAACATTTCAAATGATTGTATTATCAAAACGACTAGAAAAAGGATTACAATGACTCATAACTTTAATTATATTACATATTGGGCTTCTCTTTCATACCAGTCTATATTCTGTCTTCTTTAATGAACACCTCATTTTGGAATGAAGCTTCAAATAGCTCAAATCCCTTCAATATCGGTGTTGTGAAGTTTTTAATATCTTGTAACTGTGCCTATAACTATGTGCTTGTGTTTGAACTTGCACATCCCAGCCTAGGTTAAACTAAGTGGCTGTCTGGCACAGGCATCCTTTGATTATCTTTATTTATTCTCCCACCCACTGTTTCTTTGCACACACACACACACACACACACACACACACACACACACACACACACACACACACACACACACACACACACACACACACACACACACACACACACACCTCCTGCTAAAAAGCTAATCTTTTTGTGCTAATGAAAGGTATTGGGTTTCCTAACAGGCTTTTAAAGGAAGGTGATGGATTGAGGGATAGAAGGATGGAGGGAGGGGAGAAGGGACACACGGACAGGAAAAAGTGAGCGGGAGGTGAT
>NC_044362.1:13330755-13381378 GCF_007364275.1 Archocentrus centrarchus
TCTCCACACACAGACTCTGTAGAGCTCAAAGCAGCCAGAGAGGCTGCCTTAGCATCCCTGTGCAAGAAACAGCAGGAGCAGATCGACCAGCTCCAGGAGCAGCTCCTCAATGCTGAGAAACAGCTTGAAGAGGAAGCTGAAAAACGCAAAGAGGAAGAAGTGCGAGCCCGCTGTGAGATTGCAGAGCTCAAAGCTAAGTTCCACTTCAGTGAGGCCCTTCTTGTCACGATGAGGGGCTGTGTGTGGAGGGAGAGGACCCAATTGCAGGACTGACGCAGACTTGAACTAAAAACTGGTTTATTTTCAATCTCGAATAATACAAAATACAAAATCTCAACCAAGGCCAAAAATCAACTGGAAGCCTGGGAGAAAAGAAAAACAAAACTGAACAAACAAAGCACACACCTAAGGGTAAACCACGGGGAACAATGACGACGACGTGACAACTAACAAAGGCAGACTAAGGGTTTAAATACACACAATGGGATTAGGGCAAGTGGAAACAGAGGAAGAAGGCTATGCAAAAGAAACTCAAAATGCTGGGCCACCGGCCCAGGACCATGACAGTACCCCCCCCCTCAAGGGCCGGCTCCAGACGGCCAAAACCCGAAAACAAAAAGCCAGACCAGGGCGGGCGGCGGGGGACTAGGACAGAGGGCTCGAGACAAAAACAAAACAAAACCCCAAGGAGCAGCAGAGTCCAAACAAAACCCAGCACATCGACCAGGGCGGGCGGAGGGGGGCCAGGAAGGAGGGCCCGAAACAAAAAAAAACCCAAAAAGGCAACAAAGTCCAAAAAACAAACCAGGAAAGAAACAAAAGGCGGCAGCACAAGGCTGGAAAAAAGTCCAAAACAAAGAAAACACACAGTTCTAGAGGTTGACCGCGCTCCCAGCGGCGGCGACGAGGACGAGGACGAAGACAGGCAGGAGGCAACTGCGCTCCCAGCGGCGGTGGCGAGGACAAGGGCGAAGGCGAGCAGGAGGCCGACCGTGCTCCCAGCGGCAGCGGCGAGGACGAGGGCGAAGGCGAGCAGGAGGCCGACCGCGCTCCCAGCGGCAGCGGCGAGGACGAAGGCGAGCAGGAGGCCGACCGCGCTCCCAGCGGCAGCGGCGAGGACGAAGGCAGGCAGGAGGCCGACTGCGCTCCCAGCGGCGGCGGCGAGGACGAAGGCAGGCAGGAGGCCGACTGCGCTCCCAGCGGCGGCGGCGAGGATGAACAGGGGGCCGACCGCGCTCCCAGAGGCGGCGACGAGGACGAAGACGAAGGCGAGCAGGCTCAAGGTACTCGAAAGGCTCCAGACACAGGAAAGGCTCAGAACCACCAGAAGAGCCAGGGACCTTGAAAGAGCCACACTGCCGAACAGGAGGCCATAGTAGTCCATGGAGGGCCAAGGTCAAAACTGAAAACAAAAACATAAGGCCCAAACAAAAAACAGCACGAGGCCAGAAAAATAGTTCACAATGTCTAGGGGGCCGCCCAGGCCAAGGGGCAGAACTCACAGGCCAGGAAACAGATGAGTCATCAGGAGGCCGACCGCACTCCCAGCGATGGCGACGATGGATGAACTCAGGCGGCCGGCCGAGTGGCATGCGACGGAACCGGATGGCCTCAGGCGGGTGGCGAAGAAACGAGACAGGAGCCACAGCAGACCTGGACCCTCCTGAGCCCAGGGCAGTCAAGGACTCGGGGCACTCAGAAGACCCAGGACCCTCGGGCGGCTCGGACTGAGCAGAGAACCCCGGCGGCCCGGACTGAGCGGGACTCCCTGGCTGCATTGCAGGGCACGCAGCCGTCTCCTCCGACGACTGGGGCTGCTTTGCAGATGGATCGGGTGAATCTGAAGATGGAGGTGAAGGCAGATGAAGTGCAGGTGCAGGGTGAGGCGGAGCAGAGGCCCGAGGTGCAGGCTGAGTGTCTGTTTCCCTGGACAGCTGGTGCTGCTCAGGGGATTGTTCAGGTGAGTCTGATGGTGGTGGCGTGGAGGATAACTGGGAAACTGGCAGTGTGGGATCTAACGGAGACTGAGAAGGCTGAGCTGAGGCTGACTGAGAAGGCTGGGACTGAGCTGAGGAGGTGACTAAGGAGACCTGAGGGACCGAGGGAACCTGAGCTGAGGAGGTGACTAAGGGAGCTGAAGGGACCGAAGGCACTAAGGGAGCTGAAGGGACCGAAGGCACTAAGGGAGCTGAAGGGACCGAAGGCACTAAGGGAGCTGAAGGGACCAGAGCAGAGGGAACCTGAGGGACAGAGGGGACTGAGGGACCTGAGAGGGCCAAGGGGACTGGAGGGACTAAAGCGGGAACCGAGGGGACCGAAGCTGTGGGGCCAATGGGAAACGAAGCCATGGTTGAGAGAGCCGAGGGGAGCGAAGCTAAAGGCGAGGGAGCCGAGGGGAGCAAAGCTGAGGGAGCCGAGGGAGCTAAGGGGAGCGAAGCTAAAGGCGAGGGAGCCGAGGGGAGCGAAACTGAGGGAGCCGAGGGAGCTAAAGGGACCGAAGCTGAGGAGCCGAGGGAGCTAAAGGGACCGAAGCTGAGGGAGCCGAGGAGCTAAGCTAAAGGCGAGAGAGCAGAAGAGGGAGCTAAGGACCGAAGCTGAGGGAGCCGAGGGAGCTAAAGCTAAAGGCGAGAGAGCAGAAGAGGGAGCTGAGGGACCAGAAGCTGAGGCTGTGGGGACCAAAGGAACTGAGGGACCTGAAGGTACCGGAGCTGCAGAGGGAACCAAGGGAGATGAAACTAAAGGGACTGGAGCTGAGGGGACCAAAGGGACTAAACGGAGTGAAGGAGCTGGGGGAACTGAAGCTGGGGAAGATGAAGGTACAGAGGGAACAGGGACTGAAGGAGCTAAGGGCGTAAAAGGCTTAGAAGCACTAACTGAAGGTGAGGGACCAGAAGAGGGAGCTACTAAAAGGACCGAAAGGGAAAGAGCAGAGGTTGGAGCTACAGCTGACAGGGAGAGAGCTGGGGCTAAGGGAGCTGGAGCTAGGGGAGCTGGAGCTAGGGGAGCTGGAGCTAGGGGAGCCGAAGCTGAGAGAGCTGAGTGAGCTAGGGGAGCCGAAGCTGAGAGAGCTGAGTGAGCAGGGGGAGCAGAAGCTGAGAGAGCTGAGTGAGCAGAGGGAGCCGAGCTGAGAGAGCTGAGTGAGCAGAGGGAGCCGAAGCTGAGAGAGCTGAGTGAGCAGAGGGAGCCGAAGCTGAGAGAGCTGAGTGAGCAGAGGGAGCCGGAGCTAAGGGAGCTGAGTGAGCAGAGGGAGCTAAGGGAGCTGAGTGAGCAGAGGGAGCTAAGGGAGCTGAGTGAGCAGAGGGAGCTGAGTGAGCTGAGTGAGCAGAGGGAGCTAAGGGAGCTGAGTGAGCAGAGGGAGCTAAGGGAGCTGAGTGAGCAGAGGGAGCTAAGGGAGCTGAGTGAGCAGAGGGAGCTAAGGGAGCTGAGTGAGCAGAGGGAGCTAAGGGAGCTAAGGGAGCTGAGTGAGCAGAGGGAGCTAAGGGAGCTGAGTGAGCAGAGGGAGCTAAGGGAGCTGAGTGAGCAGAGGGAGCTAAGGGAGCTGAGTGAGCAGAGGGAGCTGAGGCTAAGGGGACTGAAGCTGGAACTGAGGACTGTGAGGTACCTGGCAGTGCTGACTGCGTGGAGGCTGACTGTGTGGAGGCTGGGGAAGCTGACTGAGCGTGAGGGAGAGCTACAGGGGCTGACTGAGACCCTGCTGCAGCTACGGCTAACGCTGACAACTGATGCGAAGGCTTGGACCTGGCTGCCCCCACCCGGAGCTGGTGCAGAGGTCAGCCCCTCTGTGGCTGCCCCCACCCGCGGAACAGGAACGGGTGCAAGGGAAGCTGGAGCCTGAGAGGCTGATGCAGAAGCTGGAAACTGAGACTGGGTGCTCCTCACCCGAGGAGCAGGAACGGGTGCAGGTTCTGGGTGTCCAACAGAAGCGTTGCTGTCAGCTGTCTCAGAGTCCACATTCTCTACAAACTCAATTCTAACGTTGGTCACTTTCTTTTCAGTCTCTAAAATCATAGCCTCAGCAGAGGATGACAAAGAGCCAGTGAGGATTGTTTCCTTAACAAAGTCTCGAATGGAGTCAGGCAGAAAAGTCAAAAGTCCTGGATGTGCTGATAACAGTCTGTGAACTATTTGTCTCCCGATCTCCCGGTCCTTTTCATTGGGAATCTTAAGCCATTGCTCACAGAGCACGGTTATAGCGTCCAAAAACTCCTGTTTGACATCCTCAAGAGTACAAGCAGTCTTAACAGAGGGACTCGTGGTTTTAACATCTACTGGCTGTGCCAACACGGTCTTTGAATTGTTGTTTGAAACAGGAGTCTCATTAGCGTACTCACAAGTTGGCCGTGATCATCACACACGGGGGAGAAAGCGGTAGAGAGCTGGGGTTGCACAGACCGCGCAGCGGCACTGGGCTGAGGCTGTGCAGAATCCACAGAGGAGGAAGGTGATGGGAGTCTTTGCTGCGGAGAGCCATGCTTCCTCCTGCCTGTATGAACAGGAAGCGCAGCGGCGGCAGGCTCCTCCTCTCACTGACGTGCCAGGAACGCAGCAGGTGAAGAGCAGGCTGGTGCCGATGACGAAAGTGGCGTATTCCACTGAGGTGGGGAGGAGAAATACCCGCCCACTTTAATCTCCGTCATGGCGGGCAGCGTATAGGCAGCTGTTGCAGCAGGCAGCTGCCGAAACAAATCATGAGCTCGCGACGGAGGTGGGGAGCGGCGACGGCGAGGCTTCCTCCTCCAGCCGGGCCCTCCCAGGGCGAGGCGTGTGCCGACGAACCGTGTCTCGTGTTCAGAAGCGAGCCACGGCTCACACACGTCGGGCTCGAAAAAACTGTAGTCCGCTGGGTCCTTACTGGTCACGTCGTTTTGTCACGATGAGGGGCTGTGTGTGGAGGGAGAGGACCCAATTGCAGGACTGACGCAGACTTGAACTAAAAACTGGTTTATTTTCAAACTCGAATAATACAAAATACAAAATCTCAACCAAGGCCAAAAATCAACTGGAAGCCTGGAGAAAGAAAAACAAAACTGAACAAACAAACCACACACCTAAGGGTAAACCACGGGGAACAATGACGACGACGTGACAACTAACAAAGGCAGACTAAGGGTTTAAATAAACACAAGGGGATTAGGGCAAGTGGAAACAGAGGACGACAGGTGAACCAAATGAACCTAATAACAAAGGGGAAGCAAAACTAGATACAAAACACAGGGAACACAAGATTGTCAAAATAAGACAGGAACTGACTAAACATAACAGACACAGACCTAACACTGAAAACTTGACAAGGAGAACATGCACAAAAACAACAAGGGAAACTAAACATACTCAAACAATATAACTATAAGAAACACTAAGGAACATAACCTAAAAAGTATGAGAAAGAAGGCTACGCAAAAGAAACTCAAAATGCTGGGCCACCGGCCCAAGACCATGACACTTCTTGAACAACATGACTTGAAGGTACAGACCTTCAATCAAGAGCTGGAAACCATCAAAGCTTCCGACATGGAAATTGTAGAGAAGAAAAAACAGAACAACATGACAATCACAAGCCAACTGAAGGAAATGGAAGCAGAGAAAAACATACTACAGCAGACTTTACTGTCTCTGCAGGAGACTCTGGAAAACCAAGAGGCCAGCATTATCAAACTAGATGATCCTGAGGCCCAAAGTGAGGCACTGCAGGAGATTCTGGAAATCAAACAAGAGAAAGAGTCCGATGGTAACAAACTAAAGGGTCCAGAGGAAATCCCCAAAAAGAAAAAGAAGAAGAAACGTGGCTGGCTGCGTAGACTATTCACGTGGTAGTGCAGCGTCCACATAATCTCCTACATAATCTCATTAGTAAACAACTAAATATCAAGAGCAAATAACTATTCACTTTGCCCCCCCCAACCGGTCACGGCAGATGACTGCCCCTCCCTGAGCCTGGATCTGCTGAAGGTTTCTTCCTGATTAAAGGGAGTTTTTCCTTCCCACTGTCGCCAAGTGCTTGCTCATAGGGGATCGTCTAATTGTTGGGGGTTTCTCTTTAATTCAGTTCAGTTTCATGTACAGTACCAGTCACCCATATGGACACACTCACCCATTCATATAAAAGGGTGAGTGTGTCTAAACCTTTGACTGGTACTGTACATGAAACTGAATTGAATTAAAGTTGATATGTAGGAGATTGAGTTGAATAAAGTGAATTACTCACTGAATCAAGGAACTGCAACATCTTAACCATAAATTTGACAAACAAATAACAAAATTAAAAAATTGGCATTAAAATCAAAAATCTGAATTGTGAAGACTTATTTTTTTTAAAGCATTTCAAATGTCAAATTACAGAAGCTTAACAGCAGAAATAACAATGTTTACAGTCTGGTTAAAATTATTATTTTTTCTCTGGGGACGGTTTTCACTGCATTTGTTTTATTGATGCCTTTGGGAGTATTTCAATCAAATTACCAATCAAATGATATGCAAATGATCAAAAGACCAGAGTAAAATTAGAAGAATTAGAGCAGGGGTCGGCAACCCGCGGCTCATTCAGGCTTAATCTGCGGCTCTGTGCGGCTCGCGGAAGTAAATTTTAAGTATCCAATTGAAGTGCAATTTATTTATGTCAGTTCAGTTTTTATTGTAGTTTTAAATTGGAACATTATTGTGATCTTGAAATATCAAAATAAAATCATTTTATTTATTTATGTTAGTTTCTTAATATATGCGTCACTCGCAGTAGCCGCTACCGGCTACAGGTAGTATTGGCGGCTCTCACTGTTTTGTTTTCCGTGGAAACCGGGTTCAAATGGCTCTTTCTGGATTACAGGTTGCGGACCCCTGAATTAGAGCGTCACCACCCTGAGTGATCCCTGATGGAGGCTATCCTAGAAGTTAGCATTACAGATTTGTATATCATGTTTTTAAATCAGGACAGAAAATAAATTTTAGGGAGAAAATTATGATATTTTTTAGAATAGAATAGAATGCCTTTATTGTTATTATACAGGATGTACAATGAGATTGGAGAACATGTTGTTGAACATTATAATCTCCACAAATTGAGGCCATTTGTAAGATTAAATAAAAATGTAAGAAAGCTACAGGTGAACCAAACCACGGTCAACGTCCCCGACAACGACTGTCTCATTAACCATTTACAGGCAAACGGCATCAAAGCGTCAAAAACGGTAACATGAAAATTTTATTTATATATGGCCCAATAACTGCAAAATGCTAACAAGCTTCTGGATTTTTAGAATTTGTTGTATTGGGCTCCAGAAAAACAAACGAAAAAGATGTCAAAAAAATCCAACTGCATACTTGTGTCATTGAAGGTTTAAAAAGAAAGAAAGAAAAACAATATGGTAGGAAAAAAGCTGGAAAATTTGGGGCAAATTTATCATTAAAAACTGACAACTTTATTATAGCAAAATGGCAAATTTGTAAGAAAAAAATGGAAATTTATGATTATAAAAAAACTGGTAAATTTACAATGAAAAAAATAAGCAATTATTTAGCAAGTGTGTGTGTGTATGTGTGTATGTGTGTGTGTTTGGCCTGCAGAGGAGGGAAACCACAGCCCACACACAGACACACACACACACACACAAACTCAAACACACACACAGACACACACACACACACACACACACGCACACGCACGCACACACATACACAATCACTTATAGCTACTGTAACAGGTAAGTGACAGATAGACCCATTTTCTCCCCCGCTCATGTAACCTTTTCTGTCTAGGGCTATCAAAGGTCACTCCGTCAGGCTTGATTTACTGTAGAAGCATGGTGCTCTCTCTCCTCTCTCTCTTACATCCCCCACTTCTGGTTATATTAGTCTGTCTCTCTATATGCAGTGTACACACCCTGTAAATGTTCTGTGAATTCACTATACTGGACTCAAGTTTGAAGGAGTCATTCTCTGTGCAAAAAAGAAAAAATAATAATTGAACGCAGCACAGACTGAATAGAGAAGTCGCATTACTGCATGCATGAGTTCATTCTTGTCACAATTTTTGGGATTTTCCATCATGTTCAGTTTTTTTAATATAACATTTACTTGTATGACATCCGAAAAGCCAATAATTCATCATACTTCATAGATCCATGGAGCTTCTTGAGGACTATTACCTTTCGCTTTTCATTTTTCCTCCTCTCCTCTATGTTTCTTTGTGCCACACTCATTTTATCTTGTAGCTTATTTGTTGTTCCCGCTATTTAGTCCTGATCTTTCTTTTGTACGTTTTTCTTCATTCTTCCATGTGCAGATCTTTTTTTTCCTGGAAAAAGACACAGACAATGTCTTCTTTCTTTCAGCATGGTCTTCAACTGGAAGAATGATTGCTTTGGTCTAAAGCAGAGGCAGAAAGAGGTGCCGTTTCAAATCAAGCTCTTGGTTTTTCCAAACCGAGCTCTTTTATCATTATAATAGTTTCATTTGCAACATACGAGCTGGTCTGACACCACGCCCCTGTGACGTAAAACCGCAACTGACGCGTCATTGCGCCCTTAATGAGAAGGATAAGGCTTTAGCTTAGAGCAGTGTAAAGCTCTTTCATGCACAAAGATTTACAATGGTTTCTGACTGCAAAGTCTGAATATGGAAGGAAAGAAAAAGTGTGGACTAGGTTCTATATAACAGAAATGTACAGACATGTTTCAGGGTGAGAAAGAAAGGAACAAAAAGGCTGTTGTCATATTTTGTTAGGGGCTTGAAGCTGCTGTTTTGTATCCTTACATCTGGATGGGAGGGCTGGGGGAATGGGTGACTTTATTGCTGTTATTGTGGTTAGACTAACTGGAAGGCTTTGCCTCCTGTAAAATAAGTATCTACAGTATGTAACTCACTCAGAGCTGAACAAAGATAATCTGGTTTTAAGGAGGAAAGGAATAAAGACAGATGTCTGAGTTTGTGTATAAAACAGGCAGTGAGAGTTTCAGGTGGAGTAAGCTCTCTCCAGCCATGGTTTTGTTTGATCTAAACACCTTTCTCTATTGACAAAGCTATAACAGTATATCTGTTTTAAGTGACTGGGGGAAAATGCAAAAACCTCATCTCATGTTGATGGAGTGCTGTTTGCACTCTGGTAGAATGGGTAGTGGTAAGGTGGACCAGATGAAGGATGGGAATAAATTTGGCATTATTCATCCTTTGATGCCTTTGTCTCCCTATTGCATCGCCTTCTCTGATGTCATGCTCCTCTGCATCTCATCTGCATCCATTCATGTCCCATTTGTCTCTTTTGACTCCTATCTCAGGTTCGCTGGCATCATGAATCCTTGGATTCTCTTCTTTATTACCTAATTTCATCATTTTTCCCTTTCTCGCTCTTCCACTGCCTTCTTCTTGTGTTTTTTTTTTTTGTCCTTTGTGAGATTGTTATTGCAGATCTGTCAATATTCAGAAGGTGTGGCAGAGGCCTCTGAAGCTTTCATCTTCTTAATTGACTCAGTTCCTCATTCTTCCCCTGTAATGTGTGTTTGTGAGAGGAACATATTACTTTATTTTAAATATGCCCCACATTAAAAGGCACTCCTTGAGCTTTATTGGAAAAACCAGTGTTCACTTAGCATATTGATTCATTAGTTGAATCTTTACACACTGAGACTGCTGCTTTTTTTTTAACACATATTTAAACATGTTGGCAGTTTCCTTTGTGGCTGTGTCAGACACCGTTAGTGTATGTGTGTGGGTGTGTGGGCTGTAGTGTGACTGTGTGCGTGACTGTCAGGAGCTAAGTGCTTTGAAGTTCACCATGCTGTGTGGTGTTTGGAGAGAACAATGAGCGAGTATTAGGCTCTCTTGCTAAGCCTTCCTGGGAACAAACAAGAGCAACAATAGAACACTTGTTGAGTTGTTTCCTCACTCAGATCTCAAACACAGAGTTACACAAAGTGACACACGGCTCTTTTCTTTCCTTATAGCAGTATACTGTAGGATACTGATGGATGGAGGTGTTTGTTGCATGTGAACATACAGGTGCTCTGGATCCAACCCCTGTTCTTTATTAAAAGAAGATGCATGTGACATTTATAAAGAGCTCAACTACTTAACAAGCAGCTATACCCACAAGCCCTCCCTCCCCATGAATTACTATCCCTTATGGGCTGAAGTGAGTCTGTGAAAATGCGATATAGCGGAAACGCGGTATTACACCATTTAGGCCTGATACATTTACACCTAATCTATGAGAGTGTTTAATGCGAGAGCTGTCCCATAAATAACTATCAATACTTCTCTTAATTGTAGTTATTATTACTGTGAGCTTTCTCGTTGAAGGGTTCCTTTTGCCAAACCCATCTATGAGGCAGAAAGGCGCAATCTGTCACTCTGTTTTACAGCCTTGTCTTCTGGGATTAAAAAAAAAAACAAAAAAAAAAAAACCAAGAGCAATGTCCTAATATGAAAATGCATATTTAATTCCCATAAAGTGATAGACACACATTTTCCCCTCCTTGTGAGTACTACATGAAGGACATCTGTTCATAGGGTTCAGTGTGACATTGCAGTAGTGCTTAGTAACTCAGTCTCCAAGAAATTCTGTTTCTACACAACTAAATTATTTTCCCACATGCATAGTTGCAACATAATCCCTGTTAGGATTATGTTCAAAGGTGTTTGAAATTTTCTTTAAAGGTGAGGCATTATATTTTTGAACTGCATCAGAGTCAAAAAAGGGTTGTTGTGGTTGATAGTGCTGCTACACAGGCGTCAGATTCCTGTTTGCAGTTTGGTCCAAAGGAAAAAAACCTCACTCTCATCACTGTGGAGTTTTTTTGAATTAAAGCACAATCTTTCTCTAACCTCGAGTAAGAGCTGGTACCGAAACATAACCATAAAAATGATAATAATAATAAATGATAATAATGCTGTGGTTACTACAAGTGGGTTTTGTGCTGCAAGTATATGTTACTGACACACAATTTGTGCTTTGGCCAATGTGGTGACTACAATTTAAATCATACAAAAAAACTTACCACAAAATGTTAAGACTCTTCTTAAATGAATGGGTTGTGTTTGATTGTCTAACAGCAGCTGATACCTCCTCCCACTACACCTTCCTGACAGCAGAACTGCACCCCTCACTGTGTCAGATGACATCTTTTTTTTCTTTCTTTCAGCTTTCAGAAAATAAAAATCTGATGTGCCCACTTCATGCAGTGATTGACTGGATGGGTAGTTTTTTTGTTTTTTTTTATTCTTCTTCATAAAACTGCTTTTTTTGCCACTTTTTGTGTCAAGAAGAGCATGTCTGAAAATGTGAGCTCATATCCCCCACTTGTTCAATTTGTTGTGTTGAGAAAACAAAGACAAGCTGTTTTCATGTCACCTCAACAACGTGCACAAGCAGTGGTCCTCCCCTGACCTTGACATTTCCTTTGCTCATCTCTGTGGTGTTTCGGTGCAGAGAACATTGCACAGGTAGGAGGAGAAGCGAAAACAGGTGGCCTATTTCTGTAATCACTGAACAAGAAGAAAAACCCACACCTTTGGCTGCAGATTTAAGTAGCACAGGTCTGCAGCCAAAATGCTTCTGGAATAAATTTCGTCATTCAGACTGAAACCGATGCTTAAAATTGTTGGTGAGCTCTAGTTTTCATGAGCTTCACTTGTAATGCTGCAAACTAAAGTTACATATTTTAAAGCATGTTAAAATAACCCACAATTCAGATTTAGCATTTTCTTTAAACACTGTGCTGTTGAGCGTACTGGAACTCATGGAGCTTTTAATAGCATCCAAGGAAGGAAGAGTTGATGGCCCTTATCAAATCCTATCGCTCAAATCCTTACGCCTGCCCATTTTTCCTGCTTCTAAAACATCAACTTTGAGGACAAAATGTTCCCTTGCTCCCTGATATAGCCCACCCACTAACAGGTGCCATGATAAAAGATATAATGGGTGTTATCCACATGGAAATAGTAGCCAATCAGCTTTTTAAATTTTCTAAAAATGTTTGGATTAATCGAATTAATTAAAAACCACAAGAACACCTTTTCATCTCGGAAACCAACATCTGAAAAATTGGTGTGTGTTCATGCAGCTCTGTATCACTCAGACAACAATATAATTTACTGAAGAAGCTGCTTTCCATTTGTTGAGCTCTTGTTTTCATGTGTGCTCACAGCAATTAGCACATTTATCATGTGGCTGGCAAAGACAGAATTCATTAATCACAGATTTACAGTATAAATCTTCAGATGGCCGTTCTCCTCTTTCTCAGCTGCACCTTCGTGAGTCAAAATAGCAGCTGCACATGGAGACCCTCATGCAGTAGTTGCAGTTGAGTAAGCTAT
This sequence comes from Archocentrus centrarchus, assembly GCF_007364275.1. NCBI lineage: Eukaryota > Metazoa > Chordata > Actinopteri > Cichliformes > Cichlidae > Archocentrus > Archocentrus centrarchus. The sequence continues at coordinate 13,343,059 of NC_044362.1, forward strand.
TTTCCTAAGAAAGGTTTCTTACTAAGTGAAATGAACTGTGTCTAAGTGTATCAGAGCTGTTGGATTCTCTAAGTGCTAAGGAAGGGAACTTTCATTTCTCATCTCATTTAGCATAGGTTAAAGTGGGCTATCCAGGTTCTGAATGGAGGTATTAATTGTCACCTCGGCTGGACATTAAATATTGTCCCAGTGTCTGAGCAGTGACTTCATTGTCCTCGTCTCCCATTTACACTGTTTCATCAACGTCTGTCTTTATGTCAACTCCTTTCTGTCTCTGCTTTTCTATTTTTCTCTCAGGTTGCCTGCCTCTCACTTCTCCCTTTCTCTCTGTTCCTGCCTTAGATCAATGGTCTGAGTGACTATGGTTAATCTTAATGGTGTTTGTGACAAAGTTTAGATGCTTTGTGTGTGTGTCTATGTGTGTCTGTGTGTCTATATGTGTCTAGGGCAGGTCAAGTATTGCTCACTCAGCACTGTCCTGCCCCTTGGACATTACCACACGCCTGCCTGCCTGCCTCCTATCCAGCCACAATCAATTTCACAATCACACACACACACACACACACACACACACACACACACACACACACACACACACACACACACACACACACACACACACACACACACACACAGCAGTTTTAATGGAACAGTTTTAGAAACAAATTTTTTCTTTTATATGACAATAAAACACTGGAACAAAAACACTGTTAAAATGTAACAAAATGGCTGACTGATTTGATCAGTGCTATCACAATAACAATATTACTAGCCATAACAGCAAGCCTGATTGTTTAAATCTTATGAGTGTGTGTGTGTGTATGGGTATGTCATCATGGCAAAACGTAGTCCTGGGAAGACTGACTTAGTTATTGATGTTCTCAACCCAGATTCTTTAAATGTATTTATGAAGTATCTTCATATAGTGTATCAACATATAACACAATGACATCACAGCTATATAAGATGCAGTCATGACACTTAACAGGCGTGAATTGACATCAAAATAAAGTCAGATGGTGAGTGTGGCCCAATAACCCATAAATAAATTCATAAATGCTAACATTTGATGTAATGCACTTTAATCGAAAATAAATAGTTTTTGCTGAGTAGTCACTTTTCAGGAGAGGCTTCTACTGACGACTGTTGTCTGATGTTGAAAGTCCCTTTAGACGTCCCAAAGTAACAACTGATGTTTCTGCATTCAAAGTCCAATATGTAGTGTCAAACTGTGCCTGAAGTGATCACAGAAATAATGGTTATACTTTGGCAGGTCAGCTCCAAAGACTTTAATGAAAGACTTAATATGACTTACCTGTTGTATTTCCTCCATTATTTACATTCATTTTACCCATTAACACCATCTGAATTGTTTGAAAGTTAGAAATGGGAACAGATACACAGTTAAGATCCAGCGTACACTGCTGAGCACTACAGTTAACATTTGATTCTAGTGTTTGCTCATCTGAGTGTGTGAGTGTACAGCGAGGCAGCTGCAGCATCGCCCCTCTGATTTTATGATTACCACATTTCGTGTTTCCTGCCCATAATTGTAGACTGTGTCTTTGCATATCTATATTGGTCTGCGAGTGCACTCAGCGTGGGCTCTCGCTCCAATCAGTGTAAGATTTCACTGTAGACAGATCTTGAACACATGTAAGTGAAAAAGAGCCTGATGAACTGTAAATCTGCCTCATCCTCAGGAAGAGAGAAATGAAGAGGGAGATACCCCACAGTGCTTATATAGCATGGGCCAGGTGGTGTGAGTGAGTGCAAAGGGAGATGAGTCAAAAGTGTGGTGTGTGTGTGTGTGTGTGCTGTCCGTGAGTGTATATGAGGTGGGGTGGAGGCGGCATTCAGCTAGCACCTGGTGCTGACAGGCTCTATGAGACTCTGCGATCCGATTCAGGTTCAGCCCCCGTGCTGCTTTGAAGGGCCTTGTACAGCTCATTTCCTCTCCTCTCCTCTCCTCTCCTCTCCTCTCCTCTCCTCTCCTCTCCTCTCCTCTCCTCTCCTCTCCTCTCCTCTCCTCTCTTCTCCTCTCCTCTCCTCTCCTCTCTCTCCTCTCCTCTCCTCTCCTCTCCTCTCCTCTCCTCTCCTCTCCTCTCCTCTCCTCTCCTCACCATGGGGGTCCCATCATTACTGCTGATTAACGAGCTGTCATTCCTGACAAGCTTGCTGATTGAATGAGTGTGCTCACTCATATGGCTTGCTCCTGCCCATGTGTAATGCCCTTTGTGAGTGTGCGCTTTCCTCGGTCTATGCATGTGCCTTTACCCATCTGTATGGGCACCTGTGATGGGTGTATGTGTGCAACTATCCCTTACTCTGATTATGATTGCAGTGTGAGTGCGAGGTGGTGCTCGGCAAGAGAAGGGGAAAGAGGAGGAAGTCAGTCTTTTGTTCTAACCGTGCTGGAACAGACAACTTGCATTGTGTTGTCTACTTTTTTTTCAAAGCTTTCATATAAGTATTCAGTATTAAATTATAAAATTTGCTGCTTTGATGTTTGATTGATTTGATGTTTTTTGACACTCAGTTGGAAAAAGGCATTCAACATACTGTTGAGTAGCACTACCTTACCTGGTAACTTGTAGAATAGCTATGCCATACCTGTGCATATGCGATTTATTACTAAAGAAATGGACAAAGAAATGTACAGGGTGTAGTTCACGTGGAAGTACAAAGGTTGAATGTAAATGCAGCATTAAGTGTCTCTTACCGGGGTTCCTCACATTCCTGAGGCATTAATGTGCCACAGCAAGGTCATTAAAAAGTGCCAGTGAAAGGAAGTGGCCTGATTGGTTGTTTGACCTTTAAAGGGTAATTGCCACTTTTAAAAACTAATAAAGATTCTGTGAGGCTGAAAGGAAGCAAACCCATTTTACAGGAAACAATAACCCCAAACAATAAATGTATGTTTCTCCATAAAAACATGGGACAAGTTATTGGGAAATGGCTCTTAAAGGGAATCAAAGTGAAAACTGCAGGTTTTTCTTTTTTTATTCTGTCTCTGTCCCCTCACCTTTAGCTCTTAAATATTTCAATCATATAAAGTCATCCTCCTGTATGTTGTAATGTGCAATGTTCTTATTAATAGCAGAGGTTGCTGCATTTTGTAAAAGTTAACCCTTGAAATACCTTTGATTGTTAAAAGACCGTTTCTTCAAAGCCTAATATCCAATTTTTCAGAGTGCTAAAAAGGGAATGGGAGATTTAAGTAAAAAACTTATGACACTTTTACTGGCTCTGAGTTAAAAGGTGCCCTCTATTCAGCTAGCATGAAAGTCCAACTTTGAACAGCAGCATTTTGGAATATAGATTACTCTCAGTACCCAGACCATTGTCACTTCAAAGGGTCTTGTGCTCACAAGCCTCAGAAATGGTTACTCGTAAAAGAGGAATAAAAATGGAGCAATATGAGACTGTAACCAGGGATAGTGATGGCCTGAAACCTGAAGAGGAGGACAGACCAGATAAAGGAATTAATGGAATTAGTCAGAGCGCTTTAAGGCACCTGAACTCCTGAAGACCACTGAGTCTTGGAGGAAATAGACAACATGGAGAACATAAAAAAAAATAAAAAACCGAGAAGCAAAGAAAATAGAGTGAGGTCAAATGAGACATAGAGAGGAGCTGATACGATACTAGCAAACTCGTTAAGCTTCAGTGAACAGGACTGATGCGAAAAAAGAAGGGCAAGAGTTGTAAAGGCTGACATAAAAACATACACAGCAGAAAGAAAACATCCAATATTTCTTAAAGTAAAAAAGATAAAATATAGAAAGAAGTGAAACTAAATAGTTGAATGAGAGAGAAATGTTCACAGAGTGCTGGGTGGCAGTCGGGTTGTCCATGGATGGTATAAGTCTTCAATGACAGTGCAGTAATTACCACCTACGTGTTTCTCCTTAAATGTGCCCATGACAAACATCATGACAGACCACTGACACTGTCATCACCGGAGTGAGTAGCAGGCACCCTGAGGTGGTGATTCAACATCATTAGTGAACATGAATGGCTGTGGGCATTAGAGACGCAACATTACACTACACCATGCCTGGTGCTAATGATGTGGAAAACTAGATACCATCTCTTCACTTGCCATCCTTCACTCACAGAATCCTTTGGAGAAAAAAAAAAAAAGTGGAAACCTTGCAGGAAAACTAGACAGGAGAGAGAGAGAGCGAGCGAGAGAGAGAGAGAGAGGGAGAGAGAGAGAGTGAGAGAGAGAGAGTGAGAGAGAGAGCGAGAGAGATGCGTTAGAGGAGAGAGAGTGAGAGACAGAGAGAGTGAGAGTAGAGAGCGAGAGAGAGAGAGAGAGTGAGAGAGAGAGAGAGAGAGAGAGTGAGAGAGAGAGAGAGTGAGAGAGAGAGAGAGATGTGTTTTCTACACATGTCATGGGTTTGTGTCTTTATTTCTGTGTTCAAAAGTGTGTAAACCACATGTGAGAAGAGAATAAAAGGAAGAAAACCAACACATAATTTATGGCTGGATGGCAAAAGCCCGTATTTAACAGTCTTTTCCTACCTCTTTCTTAATCATAGTACATCACACACAGGTAGCCTTCCACCGTGGGTTTGTGAGCTCCTCTGCATTTGGAAGTAAGCTGGCTGTCTGCTAGATCTGCCACTAGATGTAACATCTGGGAAAGAGGTAAAATGGTGGAAAATCCTATTTTCTAAAAGGCATCACAGCAAGGCTCACTTATCTGTGAGGACTGATACAGCAAATGCATTTGAAGGTGTGCATTTGTGTGTTGTGTGAGTCTGTCTGGGTAAGTTCTATGATATTCCAAGCTAAAGACACTTTGTCTATGTGTGTGTGTGTGTGTGTGTGTGTGTGTGTGTGTGTGTGTGTGTGTGGTGTGTGTGTGTGTGTGTGTGTGTGTGTGTGTGTGTGTGTGCATGCATGTGTGCACAGGAGCATGCCATAGCAGCCCACAGTGAGCATTCCCACATCCAGGCTATCATCATCTCACCTCCTGCTATTATTACCACTTCTGACAGCCCACTCCTGACTAAATTAATTTCCCCCCTTTCCAAGTTCTCATCCCCCCTCTCAAATCTCTCCCATCTGCCATCACCACCCTGACCAACGCATTTTTCTGGCATTTGTACTCATCCACTTTCATTTTTTTTTTTTTTGCTCTCCCTTTTCCTCTGTATCTGACAATGCAAGGAAAAGCCAGTTTTCCACTCCATTTTATTCATTTATACCTCCTAAGAGGTTGCTGTGCCTTACTGAGACGTGTCTATATCGAGAATCTAACGTCTGCTGGACATACTCCTCACCCACGGAGATGAACAGAAGAAGAAGAAAAAAGGAAAAAGCAGAAATTGAGAGAAAAATTGGAAGGGAGGCAGCAATTGTTTGGAAAGCAATTGGTTGTATTCACTTTGCAGAAACCCATTTGCACATCATTTCCATTTTAAAGCAGAAGACAAAGACTTAGATGGTGGCTACGCAGTGGTTTGAGCTTCTGTAATTTACATGTTTTCAGGGTCTCTTTGGAATGTTTTTTCATTTCTGTCACATGCCTGTTCCACTGGAAAACCCACTTATGACTGTTACACACGCAATTCTTAAATAAAATTATGTCACAGTCAACTAAGAAAAGGAATCGAGCTCAGACAATTAGACACACCATCTGCCTCGCCTTCCACCAGTCCCCTATGCGATCGAAGTAAATATCAGCCAAGTTAGTTAAGCAAATGCCACCGACCCCTCCGGTTCTGTGTTCAGAATGGACGGACAATTATTAATATGGTTGTATTGTCTATTATCTTTACATGAGGGAGGACTCTCTTTGGTGATGTTTAATGAGAAAGGCAGAGGGATATTGTTAGCTTCATTAAGCTGGGACATATGCTTCAGTCACAGCGAAGAAACCAGAAAACTACACAAAACAACAACAGCCCTGAATCACAATGAAGATGCACTCATTTGCCTCCTGCTCCCAGTGGATGCACAGGACCACACAAGATTTGTTGCATTCTGTCTCTGTAGGCACTTTGTGTTCTGGCGTGTAGCGTAAGATGCAGCTTTATGACAGAAAAGTAAGTATTTTCCTGAGGCGAAGCAATACATGTCCTTATTTTGTGCTCTTTCCATATTTTAGTGACTCAATGCTGTACAGCAAATTGGAAGAAGTTGTTTTACGGAGAGTGCCAGAGGCTCACTGCAGTGTCATTGTCAAGGTGGATCAAGGGTTGTGCTGATTAATATGTTGATTTATCTGTGGAAGACATTGCCAAAGTGTCTGATCTTATAACCACATTAATTATAACTGTTGTCAGATTTTGAGAGAGATAATAAACCTTCTTAAAAACAAACAAGAATAAAGCAAATAACAAAAAAATGTCACTCTATTTTGAATCATTATGCACTGATTGCAAGAAAGCCACCTTCTGTACTATGTTTGGAAATTATTCAAAAGAAAGCAGGCACAAGGTGAGATAATAAAGTTAAATTTAAATAAGGATCATTTCCCTCTTGATCTCTTCCAGCATCCCCACTATTTTTAGATTGCTCCCTGGAAGTCGTGCTCAGTGTACGGACATCTGCACAGCTGTGATTTCACTGTGGGCCTCAAACAGAAATCAGCTTCTGTGTCATAGCGACTTTACTTTTGCATCAAGGATCATCACTGCTGATGAGGCGGCACAAACCACCTAAACCTGTGGGTGCCCTTCTCACCAGCTTTCTCTCCCAGCAACCTTTGAAGGGTCACTGTTTTGACACTGTATGAAATCCAGTCGCAAAAGTGCAAGTGGTCAAGAAACAACACTTCCAGGGAGCGATCTTAAAATAGCAGCTGTGCTGGAAGCACTTTGCTGCACTGACCAGAGAGACTATCTTGAAGGGGAAAATAGATTTAATTTAAATGAGATTGTTTTTAATTTTTAATTATGGGTGTAATTAAAGAATTTTATGATTGTACCTGGTACATGGGGGGCCCTCACTGATTCAGTGCTGGGTTTTTGTCACCATGACAATGTATTCCACCTAGCCCTACATATTTACATCCATCTTTTCTTACAGTACAACAAGACAAACAAAATATGAAATTGATTTATGTGCAGAAACTCATTTAATTCTGATTTCTGGTCTTGTCTTGTGCGGTCTGTTCTTTGTTCTGTTGATTTATGAACAAGGTGTCTCATCTTATTCTGTGTTGTGTTCTATATACTGTTGACCCTTTATTGATTCCTTCTTCTTTATCCCTTGTTTTCTCCTTATTTCCACATGGTGTACTGTATATATTCCCTTCCCAACTATTCCTGTACTTCCTTTGGGCATTTTTTTTTTTTTTTTGCCCTTTCTTTCACCTCTTTTCCTCCCTCTCTCCATCACAGCATGGTGAACTGAGATGAATTAACCTTTCTGAGGAACAATGCCATTACAAGCATGGGTGCATCCCACTATGCATGTGTGTGTGTGTGTGTGTGTGTCTGCAAGTATGTGTCAGTTGGTAAGCTTGTGTGTATGTGACAAACTGCGACTGTGCACACACAGTCGCAGAGAGTCTTCCTGGGGGAAAACAAGGATACAGCCTTTTGTTTTTGCTCTTGTTTCAGATTACAGTTTGTTTTATTAATGCTATGGTAATCTGGGATCCCCACCCTGTCTGGTTGTCGCGCTTCTCGCAGTGGAGGAAAGCTCAAAGGAACCCACTGATCTAAGTTACCCCAGAGATTTTGTGCCACTCAGCCAGTTACTACCGTGTCAGTCTTTCATGGAGGTGGAGGAAAGTGGCTGCTGGAGAACTGCAACAGACAATATGCTTAAAACAAAGGCTCAAAACATAGCGGAAACACCAGTGGAAAGGCCCAACCCTTAAGGAGCTTGCATGGCGAAGCGTATTTTTCATTATATGCTTATTTACGCTGCTATTTTCCACTTGACTGGCTGACTGCTACAAAATGCCTGCACTAAACATGTTGCATAATAACATACGTGACAAAAATAGTGATTGTGTTGATGTCCTCATGAAGTAATTAGCTGCAAATGTCAGTCAGCATTTGATTTCATGCTTCAAGAAGATTCCATCCAACAGACAACAATGTGTTTAGCCATTTTACCCCTTAGCCTGTAAAGGCTGATGGAGCATTGTCGACACCCCACCAGGAGGGCAGGCGGGCAATTTTCAACTTTGTGAACGCGATAATTTAAGAACCATGTGACCAGAGATGTTCAAATTTACACAATAGATGCATCTACTTAAAATCTCCAATGAGTTTGAATCTAGGCAACCTTGACATCAGAGGTCAGATTTTCTGAAAATCTTGTGAACCCAATACCTGGAGAATGATGTCACCTAGGATTTTCAAATTGATGCCATAGCTGCATCTACTAAAAATCTTGCATTACTTAGTTCTTACCATAATACTGCCAATCACAGAAAGTGAGAGTATTGCAGTGAGAGTACTGACAGGGACTAGAAAGAGAGAGCATATTTCTCCCACAATGGCTTCTTTTTATTGGCTCCCAGAATTGAATTTAAAATCCTTCTCATACAAGACCTTGAATAATCAGGCTCCACCTTAACCTATTTAAAAGTCGAATGGGTGGCAGAGTCTTCAGCTTTCAGGGTCCTCTTCCGTGGAACCAGCTCCCAGTTTGGATTCTGGAGACAGACACCCTCTCGGTTTTTGAGATTAGACTGTTTAGGTTGTTTTGATAGTTGGGTTTTCTCTGTATTATTGTAGGGTCTTTACCTTACAATATAAAGCACCTCGAGGCAACTATTTGTTGTGTTTTGGCGTTGTATAAATTAAATTGAATTGAATTATTCTCAGTGGTTTATATTTATTATAATGTTAGCATTTCTACTTCCTGGTTCTTACTTAGCCATTTGCTTTTGAATTGATATGGTGAATAAAGTCACTGAGGCTCATATGCAGCCCATTAAGATCTACTGACACTTGTAATTATGTGTTCTCAAACTTGTACACAAAAGCAAATGCAGCGCATGTAAATTTATATGTTTACAAATGTTGAAAATTTCTTTGTCTCTGTCTCTGCCTTTGTCTTTTCTTCTCTTCATCTCTCCATCGAGTCTTCTTTTTCTTTCACCTGCAGGAGACAGCCTATGAAATATTAATTATGATGCACTATCAAGACTATGTGCCTGGCCTACTGAAAAGCCCTTGTGTGTGTGTGTGTGTGTGTGTGTGTGTGTGTGTGTGTGTGTGTGTGTGTGTGTGTGTGTGTGTGTGTGTGTGCGTGTGTGTCTTTCTTGGGGCTGGTGTTCTGCCTGCTAATGACCGCTGTTTTTGAGACCTTTTGGCCTGTTTCTCTCCACTCTTGTTTGTCGCTTCCTTATCTGCCCCTTTCACCTCTAATCTTGTGCTTCATCCCCATGTTACTTCCTCCTTTCTCCCCTTGTCCACTGCCCAACCGCACATGCAGGTTCAAAAACTAGCCTTGAGCTCCGCTTACACCTTGCCAGTGCAAACTGAATCTCCCCAAACTCTCATTTCTCAGCTGTCTCTCTCGTTTCACTTTGTGTCAGAGATTATGTGGTAATGAGGGTGTCTTGTTTGTAGAGCGAGACCTTCCTAACCCTGCTTCTCCTGCTCTCTCTCTCTCTCTCTCTTTCATGTTGTCACTCTCTCATGCTGTCCTCTCCATCTGCCTTCCTCCTGTTTCATTAATTACAAGTGGATGTGGTTGCGTGTGTGTGTGTGTGTGTGTGGGCCAGAGGTGACCTGGGTGTTAATGTGAATGGAAAGACCTCATGACGTGTGTTTCAACTGGTGTGTGCTCTGGCTTGTCAAATTTATTTTTAAGTCATTGTGGAATTTTACACGACACAGTGTGTAAGGGACAGCAGAAAATTACACTATTACAGGTTTTATTAGAGATTACTTTCAGTGTACATGTGTGCAAGTGTGTGTAGGTCGGTGTAAAACATACAGTACTGTCAAAAAGTATTTGCCCCTTCCTGATTTTTTTTAGTTTTTTGAGCATTTGTCGCAGATCATTAAACAAATATTAATATTAGACAAATATAACCTGAGTAAATACAAAATATAATTTTTAAATGATGATTTTATTTATTAAGGGATAAAAGTTATCCAAACCTACCTGGCCCTATGTGAAGAGCAATTGCCCCCTTGTTAAATCATGAATTAACTGTGATTAACCCAGCTGATTTCAATTTCACTTGCCACACTCAGGCCTGATTACTGCCAGACCTCTCGAATCAAGAAATCACTTAAATAGACAATGACAAAGTGAAGCTAAAAAATCTCAAAAATCATGTCATAATCTAAAGAAACAGCTGAGAAAAGTAAGTAGTTGACATCTATCAGTCTGGAAAGGTTCGATCCCTGGCTGTGTGAATGGGTGAATGAAGCATGTTGTATAAAGCGCTTTGAGTGCTCAACATAGAGTAGAAAAGCACTATATAAGAATCAGTACATTTACCATTTACCATCGACGACTCATCCAAGAGGTCGCACAAAGAACCCAGAACAACATCTAAAGAGCTGCAGACCTCACTTGTGTCGGTTAAGGTCAAAGTTCACGATTCAACAATAAGAAAAGAGAGTTGGCAAAAATAACATCCACAGAAGGCCAAAACCACCGCTGACTGAAAAGAACACAAAAGGCTCATTTCACATTTCCGCAGAGTCAGCCTGATGATCCCCAAGACAGGAAATATTCTGTGGACTGATGAGGCAAAGACTGAACTCTTTAGTAGGTTTGAGTCCTGTTACATCTGGCATAAAACTAACACAGCATTTCATGCAAAGAACATTATACTAGGAGTGAAACATGGTGATGATCGTGCCGTAACTGATGAAACCATGAATTCTGCTCTCTACCAGAAGTTTTCTATGCCCTGAAGGTCAGGCACACTCAGGTTATGTACTGTAGCAGGACAATGATCCAAGCACACCAACAAGTCCATCGCTGAATGGCTAAAAATACAAAATACAAAAAAACAAAAAACTTAAAATTAATGTATTGGAGGATAGATTTAAAACTTGGATTTAAGTCCAGATGTAAATCTGAGTCTTAAATCTAAGTCTGGACTTAAATCTGATTGAAATGCTTTGGCATGACCTTAAACAGGCTGTTCATGCTTGAAAATCCTCCAATGTGTCTGAATTAAAGCAGTTCTACAAAGAAGAGTGGGCCAGAATTCCTCTGCAGTGATGCGAAAGACTCATTGCCAGTTATTACAAATGCTTTACTGCAGTTCTTGCAGCCAAGGGTGGAACAACCAGTTATCAGGTTTATGGAGCAATTACTTTTTCACACAGGGCCAGGTAGGTTTGGATAACTATTTTTCCCCTTAATAAATAAAATCATCATTTAAAAAAAATGCAATTTGTATTTACTCGGGTTATCTTTGTCTAATATTAAAATCTCTGTTTGATGTTCTGAAACATGTAAGTGTGACAAACAAAACAAAAAAAACCCTAAGAAATCAGGAAGGGGGCCGAATACAAATACTTTTCTCAAATTAACAGAAGTCTGTCCTCTTACAGAAATCAGTTTTTCTCTTCTCTCTTCCTACCTCATTCAAACCCATGTGAAATAATTCCTGCTTCATAACTCTGCCTTCCATTGCTTCCTCATTTTCCCATACAAATATACATGCCATTCATAGAGGCATTGAAAAGATGTCCATATGTAATGTGCTTTTGAGTGCAGACAGAAATAAACGGTCTTTTTCACTTACAATCTATTATCATGCATTTGAATCCTCAACAAGAGCCTGGCCCAGCGTGGTAGAAAATGTCACCTGTCACATTAGATGATAATTGTGCCAAGATGAAGGCAGTGGAGACAGTAGCCCTGCTAAGCTATTCAGCTTGCAATGTGACTGCATTAGAAATGCACATGCAGGATGAAGGGTTTTGCAAATGGCTCCCCACACAGAAAATTAAACCCTCGCTTCAGGTGTTCACTTGGTTGGAAAGATGCAACCGCTGTATGTGGCTTAAAAAGAGAGGCTAGAAGGGTAGCAATGTGTACAGTGTAGAACGTGTTTTACAGACAGATAGATGCATGTTGTCCTTTGAGCCAGCAGTGACAAGGTTTCCCATGGTGCTCAGATTCCTCTCATGGTCACTGACCTCAGGTGGCAGATGACTCTCAGTGTCTGTGTGTGTAAGTGTGTGTGCAGGCTGGTGTAAATATTTTGTTAATTGAGGTCATCACAATGAGATGTGACAACACAAATGGAAAAGTAAAGAAAGAAAATCGCTATACATACAGTACTGAGGAGCCACCCCGCATTTCTTTATATTTTGCAAGGAAAATGGGGAATGGGTGCTTCGATTTATTGATATATTTGCAAACATACATGGAAATAGGGCCAAAATATAGTTTGTGCAATTCCAACGTGTTTGAAAGTCTCTTCTGTATGTATATTGATGATGAACCAAAAATGTCAAATTTGGATTCATGACTCCATCAGACCTGTTGCCACTGATTTTCAGTCCAGTTCTTGTGTAATGTGGCATTCTCAGCCTTTTCTCCGTTTCCCTTCCTTAAGAATGGCTTCTTGACAGCCACCCTTCCACTGAGATCATTTCTGATGATCATTTCAGTGAACAGTAGATGGTTGAAATGAAGGACTGGATTCATCTCTCAGGACCCGTCAGGTCTTTGCTGGATTTTTGTTTTTTACTGTTTCTTAAGGACATGACTTTCAAAAACTGTAGTCTGCTGTGGATAGTTTTTTTTTTTTTTAGGCCTGACATTTATTTCCCTCTCTTTGTTCAGTTTCCTTGAATTTTTTAGGGACACATGGCACACAACAAGTTCTCGGCTAATATCTTTTTGGGAATCACCTTGTCAGTGCAAAAACACAATTTTATGCCTGTCAAACTTAGTTATCTTTGGCATTTTTCACAGATTCAACTAAAGAAATGAGAACAAATTATGTGTTTCTGTGACAGGCTGCTAGTAACAAAGTGCCTAAAGATACTATTTAAAATAGTTTTTTTTGCTAAATATACGTGTCCTTTGAGTTAAGTGCTGTTTTTGTGCTTGAATGATTTATAGGTCAGTCTTAAGTGACTTAACAAACAAAAGCTATCTGAAAATGGTCAGGTACAAGGACTGGACTGAAAATGAGTGAAAAAGCCTCCAATGTCCAAAGTAAAAATTTGAATAAGATTCACAAAGCCTAGAGAACTGTTGCTCAAGACTACTCTAAAATTTGCAAGACGTTTGGCTCCCTGGAAGCAAAATATAAAGAAATGAGGAGTGGCTTGAGACTTTTGCACAGTACTGTATGCAATCGTGTGTATGTGTGTGTGTGGGGTGGGGGGTGGGGTTGTGCTATGCTTATATCCTCACTCTCAAGTGGAATGCATTCTACTGTGTTTGTTTCTATTGGTATTGGTATTGGTATAGCCGAAGTATTTATATTGTCTATGTATGCATCCTATACAGGCATGCTTGTGTGCATGCCTGTACAGGAATAAAAGCTGGATGTACCCAATGTGATATCACTGGTTTTAGACTTAGCATTTTAAAGCTTCAACTGTAGCGTTTTGCTGCCATGTTTGTCTTTTAAAGCCAGAAGGTACCATATATGGATGAGAGGGTAGAGCTCTAAGTTACCAGCTAATGCCAACTAGCTTTGTTAGTAAACTGCACTCTGGTGGAATGAACAGATACTGGCCAATTAGTGCTGAGTAACCGACTAATAAAATCCAAGAATTTCACTCACCAAACTTGAAGCACAAAGTTCCTGGATGGTCTGCACCACAAAGCAAGCCTTAATATTTGTGAGAGTACCCATTAGAAATGCTCCAAAAAGCCCCAATGGTACACACAGAGTGGAGAAGTCCATGTTAGAGACTCAAAGTGGTGGACGAGGCCTACCAGACACTGCAGCTGCCCGTGTTGATCAAACTATTCACGATCCGATTGTCCAGGTGGATGAGTTTTAGAAATATAGCACAGCTTCCATTTTCAAACCGACTTTGATGCATCAAGACAGCGTTAAAATGTGAATAAGATGGAATCAGTCTGCTATCTCTTTTTGATTGATTGGGTCAAGTTGGCAATTATTTCTGGTTGTGATAATATGGCGGATAACTATGACAACCTGCACATCTGTTGTTTCTGAGTATGGGGGGCTTGTTTGTTTCATTATTTGGGGGAGCAGACAAGTTGCGCTAAATGTCGCAGACTGACTTGGACTGATTTCAACATGTTGCAAATCTGCCTGGGTTATAAATCATGTGGTGATTAATTGCAAACGATCGCCAATCTGTTTAAGAGTTACTGCAGTCAGTCTTAGCTGGATTGAGACAGGTTACCTCCCACCAGGTGACCTGTGCAACTGCCTTGCTTCCCAAACAAGTCACCGCAACTACTTGCAATTGGTCCCAGACAGCAAAAAATTTAAATGCAGTCACTTGCCAAACACTGGTTCTTCCTGGTTGCATGGAGGTTACTGTATTATTGTTACTGCAGAGTAACTGAGGCTTAAGAGGTTTAAATCAAGAATCAAACCCTAACTGTGCTTGCTATTTTTAATTTATTTTATGTAATATAATCACGGGCTTATGTAATATAATGCCCAAGTCTACATATGCTACCTTTTGGTAATTACATTCAGCAGCACAGTTAGAGCATACTGTAAGTGGCATACTGTACAATTCACCTTGTCGAGCTCCTCCTTAAAGGACAGCACAGAGGCTCTGATCATGGCAGCACCAGATCCATAGAGGCTGGAGTCCACCAGATGACAGCCCTAAGTTGCAGACTGTGCAAAGGTGCCCCGGAGACTATCCAACACCTAGTAGCAGGATGTAAGATGCCAGCTGGGGGCGCCTGGGTGGCTTGGTGGTGAAGCACACACACACGCCGCGTTGCCGGCCCGGCGCCGATTTGCCCGCGTGTCTTCCCCTGTATCTTTCCCCCATTTCCTGTCTCTCTCCACTGTCACGAAAAGCCGCTGTGGCCAAAAATGGAAAAAAAAAAAAAAAAAAAAAAGATGCCAGCTGGGACAGTGTACTGGGATAGTGTACAGGAACATCTGTGCCGCGTATGGACTAGAAGTCCCCAAGTTCCAATGGGAGACACCACCAAAGGTGGTTGAGAACAGGAGGGCTAAGGTCCTGTCAGACTTAAAGCTCCAAGCAGACAAGCAGCTGATGGCCAACCAACCAGACACAGTCCTGGTTGACAAAGAGCAGAACCATTGGTGGTTGTGTGCATTGTGGTTGTGATAAATGTGGCAACATCAGGAAGAAGGAGAATCAGAAAACAGAGAGAAAATAGGGGCTCCAGCAGATTCCAGGCACAACAGCAAAGGTCTCTATTCAGAAGAATGTCATCCTAGGAACAGATGCTGCGCAGAACCCTCAGACTTCAAGGACCTGAGCTTGAGAAACATACACCTACCAGCAAAAGAGGTTCCAACTGCTCTACCACTACAACTGACCCAGTTAGTAAGTAACGGGCACAATTTGTTGTCATGGGTAATGGGTTTCTTTCTCAGCTCAAAAGGAAAACTGCTGAAACAGACTCCCTCACACACCAAAATGCAGACACACTGTTATTACACTCTTAGTTCATGATTCAGTCATGACGTTTCACAGCTCTTTTGCCGCCACATAAAGATTTTGCAAATTCACTTCACCCCGATCTCTGTCCTTTGTAACAAGCCAATAAACTGCATCTGAAACATGTCCCTTGCTATTTGTTTGGAGTCATAAATGAAACCCCAAAAGTTATTGTGTATACATTTGTTTTTTCTGTGTACAGCAAAGCAAAACCCCTGAAGAAAACTTTACATGAGCTCTTTTTTAACAGTAATGCACTGCAGCCTTTTATTTCATGAATAAAAACAGAAATGAAACAGTGATGGTGGCAGTATGCAGGAAATTGTACACATTTTTCATGGTAAACTGCTTAACCTGCTAGGACATAATGGGCTTTTTTGGGTTAGGCTTTTCCAAGGGTCTATTTTTTTCAGGCAACTAAATGTTCACAGTCTGTCATATAATGTCAAACATATATAACAAATAAAATACAGCATTTCAAAGTTGCAGAGTTCTCAAATGGATGTGGTGCAAACTTTCTAATACAGGACTTGTAAGTAAAAGACATAGACCATCCAGTATGATTGGACATTTGTATTTTCACATGCACCTCTGTCAAGTACTGTCTAGAAATTTTCTGTTTGTGTACTACTTGATTGAGAAAGTTAAGTCCTCAGTTTTACTATAACCTATGCAATCATGTCCTCACAGCATAAGTAATAAACAAACACACACGCACACACACACATACACAAACACACACACAGAGTACACTTTGTAGCTGAGTATACGGCGGGTCAGATAAGCACAATCAATGCTGGCCAATTATCCTTGCTGCTCTGCGTGATTAGCTCTGCCTCTCTGCATTTGTTTATATGATGTGCTTTTTTGATAGCTTAATACTGAACTGTGTCTGCATAAAGTGACCATCAGTGTTCTTCACTATCCATTGGGACTTGATGAAGGAGCCTTGGTGTATTTTTCTGCCTACTTGATGAAGTGTTTGTGGTTGCATTGTTCACGCCTAAATGCTGACATGCATGCAAGCAAAGTAATGAGTCTTCTGATGTGGATGATACAGGGCCTAATCCTCGTGATGTGTCCCCCCCCCCCCCCTTTTTTTTCCAAGGCGCTGAACACCTTTGGAAAATGTCTTTGCCAGTCTGCTTTCTCAAGGACAAATGTCCATTTGCACTCATGTCATGCCCTCATAACAGAACATGAAGAGCATAAGGTCAAAAGGCTCCCAGCAGACTGTCATGCTGCTAGCAGCCAAGGTCAGCATTGCTCAATCTTTGTAAGAATGAGCGCCAAGGTCTTGTTAAAGGCTAAGAGGTGTTAAAAGTCTGAGAGATGAATTGTGTGTAAACTGAAAGAAATGACATTTTGCATCTAATTCTAGAAAGGGGGGCGGGGGGGGGGGGGGGGGGGGGGGGGGGGCAAGAGGAAAACAGACAAATGAATCAGGGTCATCCCTCTTTTGCTCTCTTTACTCGAGGTGATTCATGAGTTGAACACCTCAAAACAGGGCTCCATATTTAATATCCTTGAACGCCTTCCCCTTCCTCCCTCCCCTATCGCATTATCCCTCATCCATTCCCTACAGTATAATGCTCACTGAATAACTGCTTTTACTGCTAGTTTAGGTATGATACAGTGTAGGAGGCGGAGAAGGTTAGACCAGGAGGCCAGGATGAGGCATGCAGGAGGAACTCTCTCATGAATTATGGATAGAAACAAAGGTTCTGTGTAAGACTTGAATATGAATGGTCTCCCCTGCAGTCACCTGGATAGATCAGTGCACATACTTACACCTCAGGGAAGTGCTTTGAATGTTAACTCTCTCTTTCTAGTAGGAGGTCATTACACTGGCTCTGATAACTTATTATAGGTGACTCGCTGTGGAAGACTACTGCTGGCTGCTGTTAGGTGTTCTGCAGAGGAGAAAAATGGCACCTGTGAGTGATATTTTAATGTATCAGTGCATAACCTGCATTGTACTGCTGTAGCAGACTGATACAGAGCTAGTGTTTGTCATAGTCCTGGGTCAGTTTCCCAGTGTTTTTCAGTTTTTGAAATATTCTGTTAATTCTTGGTTTGTTTAATGTTTATATTGTTTCATGTATTTTCTCTTTATTGTGTGTAGTTGTTCCTGGTTCCCCATTTTTTTTTAGCATTCATTTCTCCCTCAGTGTCGCGCCCCCTTGTGTCTTGTCTCCTGTGTTAGGTTTATTCATGTGTCTGTCTTCCTGTGTGGTGTCAAGTCTGCGTTCCTGTCTCCATCTCAGTTGTTTCTTAGTTTTACTTCCTTGTCTTGTCCTCTGTAATTTAGTTCAGCTGTGTGTTTCCCCAGCTGTCTCCACTTCCTCTAATCACCCTGCTGTGTATATATTGTCTCAGTCTCCTTTGTCAGTTCATCTGTTTTGCTTGCCCCGGTGTCTCCCAGTTCCAGTGAGTCCCCTGGTGCTTTCTGTGTGTTCCCTAGTGTTATGTTTTGTAGTTTAGATTCCTCAGTTCCCTTTTCATGTTTTGTTGGCCTTTTGAACACACTCAGCCTCCCCCTCCTGCATTTGAGTCCTCATTCCTCATCACTCCACACGGTCGGACTGTGACGGTTTTAACTGGTTTTACATTTTTTGTCCAGTGGTTTTCATCAAAAAATAATGGCTCACTCACAATATCAGTTTGAAATTCAGGCAAGGGCACTGCTGAGAGTAGCATAGAAACAGGAAACCTGGCATCAAAGTCTTGTTGTTCTCATAGTAAAAAACATGGATGTAGCTTCCAGGTCAGAAAAATTAAGCCACTGCCTTAAATCTGCATTCTATCTGAAGGCCACCAGATTTTCGGTCCTATAGAAGAAAACGGGAAAACAGCTTTCTTACTGCAAACACTTTCCTGCTGAGATTATGGGCTCAGTTACTCATTTTTGGGTCACATTGAATAAAGAATGAAGTCTTATGGAAATCTTAGTAATACAATGTTTCAAAATGGAGGATTATTTGTGGTATGAAACTGCATGCTCATTGTCCAGTGCCAACGTGGTGTCGTGCCACAGTCAGATCTGACTGTTCTTTTCACATTTTTGCATCCTCTGTGGTGACGGTGGAGATGCTCATCTCGAGGCTCAAAGACAGGTGTTTGGATGATGTTGGATGAGCTACTTCCATCTTTTTAGTTTTGTGTTTTGGAAGCTCAGGGTCATTGTAGAGTTGCAGAAACTTTTTCTTCACTCTGATACTGATGACTGCGCTTACTTTTTGGTAATGAACAGTTTCTGTTTTGAAAAATTAGACTCATATATCACAAAAACATGAAGCAGTAAGCGGATCCCCCTATCTTAGTAAATGCACATGCATGTACAGCACAAAACACACACACACACGGAGGTTCAGACACAGAGATTAGGTTTTTGGTCAGAAGCCACTGATTACAATATGTTTATTGCTCTGCAAGCCAACTGCAAAGCTCTTATCAAACACCCACACACACACACACACACACGCGCGCGCGCGCGCGTGCAGAGTTTTTGCGCTGCTTGTGAACTGCAGAGGTCTTATTAAAAATTGATCTTCAAGCTGTTGTGTGTCGCTGCTTCGCTGAGGAATTCATTACCGCTTTGCCACGCACCGCCGTATCTCACGTGCACGCTTGTACATGTAGGCACACATGCAAGCGAAGATGCACAACAGTGCAGACACTCAGCATGCCCATGAGCAATCTCAACCTGCCGAATAAAACAACACCCTTTCATTTAGAATATTTGCGATGCAAACAAACAAATGCTCCGGCGGGAGGAAGGGTAAGACAGGCTGAAAGAAAATGATGAAGACAGACACAGGATGAGAAGAGGAAGAAGCAAACAGGCATCAAGATGGTTGATGGCTGATGAGGAGGAAGGCATGATGACAGGGACACAGCCAGCGAGGAATGGGAAAGAGCAAAACACTTTCCACATCAGATTGTTCTTTGATGGCAGCTGTTTTAAAGGCAAGTTTGCCAGTGTGTGATGGTATACACGCCTCTCTCTGCATTTCACCACCCCCCTCCGATTCTTCTGTGACTTCCCCTCTTCTTCTCTTACCGCTCTTTCATCTTCTCAAAACCACTACTTTGACAAATCATTCCTCCATCTTTTTTCAGCTTTTTCTTTCTATCTCCCTCTCCCCGTCTCAGTCCGTTTTCTGCCTCTTCCATAACAGCCTCTACTCTCTTCACCTCACCCATCTATTGCTTAAACCTTCTCTCTCTCTTTCTTTTTTTTTTTTTTTTCACCCTCAGAACTGTAAATGTGAACAAACAAGGCGTGAGCAGTAGAAATTGAATTCTGGTTGGATGATTTACTCAATCTTTACCCACAGTTCTTGTGTATTAACTAAGACATTGCTGATTGAAATTCAGCACCATGCCCTGCAACCTGCCAAGTGTCCCTGAAAACCTTGTTCAGAGTGGAGTGCAGATGAAGACACACACACACACACACACACACACACACACACACACACACACACACACACACACACACACACACACACACACACACACACACACACACACACACAGATAAGGGAAACAGAGACAATGATGAGAGAGACCAATCGTTTTTTCTGCCTGTCTGTTCTCCTGGCTGTGTGTCTGTCTATCTCCTTTGGTCATAATGACCTCTCCACATGATCAGTGCACCTCAAAGAATAGCTATTCACCTTCTCCTGGCACTGTCATTTTCTTTCAGGCTGCCACTTCTAAGTCACTCCCTTTTTTTCTGTAAATCTGAGTCTGCTGCAACTATTTCATCTAGTCTCCCCCTTTCTATTTTTCTGTGTTATTTTCTGTTCTGTCTACCAGTCAGCCCTCTGTCTGAGTTACTCAGTCGGCCATATTACATCCCAGAATCTGTGTAATTTTCCTCCATCGCTGCCTGTTTCTTTAATTTCACATGTTGCTCTGTCAGTCTGTAACCATCTTGTAAAATACACTTCATATGTTATTTTATTTCTTTAAACATTTACCCCCCCCCCCCCCCCCCCCCCCCCCCCCCCCCCCCCCCCACACACACACACACACACACACACACACAAACCGAAAAGAAAAACCCTTCTTACCAAAACTGATAAACAGTTTCATGACCAGGTGTGTCCTGTTCTCTTGTTATTTTATAGCAGATAAAAGATCTGGTGTTGAACTGAAGTGTTAAACTTGCTTTTGATATCTTTTCACTGGAATGCAGTATGAGGTCCACATGAAGGAGGCCATCATTAGGCTGAAAACCCAAATAAACCCATCAGAGAGAGCAAAAACCTTTAGAGTGGCCATATCTGCATTGTGGTGCATTCTGGAGATGAATGAATGCACTTGCCAGATTAGCAACACCAAAAGGGCTGAAAGACCACAAAAGACAACTAAAGCAGAAATAAAAATTTTTCCTTGGTTAAGAAAAATCCATTTACAATACCTAATCAAGTCAAGAACACTCTCGAGGAGGTAGGCACATCATGGCCAAAGTCTGCAATTATGAGACGCCTTCATGAATGGAAATACAGAGAGTTTTCAACCAGGTAGAAAGCACTGGTTACACTCAGGAAGAAGAAGGCCAGATTAGATTTTGCCAGACAACATCTAAATGAGTCTGTGCAGTTCTGCAAATATCAGATGAAACCAAGATGAACTTGTACCAGAATGATGGGAGAAGAAAACCCATGAAGAAGGAATGAAACAGCTCATGAGCCAAAACGTACGACATCATCTGTCAAACATGATGGAGGTGGTGTTATGGCATGGGCATGTAGAGCTGCCAGTGGAAATGGGTGATTAGTGTTTTATCAGTGATGTGACTGCTGATCTCAACCCTGCAGAGCATGCTTTCCAGTTACTGAAGACTGAATTGAACATGCAGCAACTGAAGGTGACTGCAGTGAAGGCCTGACACAACATCTCAAGGGTGGGTTCCAGACTTCAGGCATTCATTGAGTGCAAAGGATTTTCATCCAAGTATTAGAAATAATCCTTATATTTAATATTGTGATAGTGTGTCCATTTATTAATAAAATCAACTGTACAGGGACAAGTCTTGGTAAAATTGATCAAGTAAGTCCTTATTTAACGTGTTTTCTGGGTCTGAGCGAGAAATTATTTAATGCATTCTTGGCTAAAAACTGGAAAACACACTAAACTGCACGAGAAGACAAAAACAAGTGATGCCACCAAATTATCAGCATGATTCATGATGAAAAATCTACAATGTGTAACAGGACAGTTTACAGAGCTGCTCAAAACTGGATTTTCTCTTTTATATAAATCAAGAATGGATTCAATTGTTTGACTCCATCAACAGTTTATGAACCCCCCTCAGGGAGAACTTGACTTTCTCTTATCAAAGCAAATTAAGTCATGGAGCTGCCATGTATCTGACCAAAGATAACTAAATCTGACACCAGCAATGCAGAGTGTGTAGTCAATTTTGTGTATGCAACCACACCTACCCACACATTATTTTCATAGTATTAAGTCATTTATAATAATTCTGGGGTAAAGCAACAAGTGCAAAGCTGGGATCCAGCCAAAATGCCCTCATTGTAAAAATATTACAATTGTTAGTTTGCATAGCAATGACCGCACCTCAGCTCTCAGATCTCCTTTTGCTCCTTTGCTTTGTGAATATATTTAGTACAAGATAAGCAAAATAATCTCAATCACAAGCACATTCATAGTCTTGTTGGATTTTCACAGCATGCTTTTGATTTTGAGCTGATTAGGAGATTATGAAATGGATGCTGAAGCTCTTTGGTGTGTTTTATTATTACACATTGATCTTTAGTGCTGGCTGCATGCTGCATTAGAGCCGCTGCTTATCTACAAGCCCAAGGGCGTGGGAAAATCTACCAAGTCAACCTCCAGCTGATTTACAGTTGTGGAAGAGAAGTCAAACAGCACCAGAGCTTCTCAGAGTGGTGTGCAGTTCAGTGATGTTTAACATCAGAATGTGAGCCTGAATTAAAGTGTGCAGATGTGAATTACAGAGAGATACTTTTTTCATGCATCACTGATTGATGATTTGCACATTTGCACATTGGCTACTGCATCTGTACATACACTGATAAGCCACAACATTAGAATAATCTGCCTGATATTGAGACAGTTCTACCCATACCACCAAAACAGCTGACTTGTCAGGACTTGGACACAGGGCCATGGGTCCTTTGGCTTGTGGGGCGGGGCCTCTGTCGATTGGATGCTCGATCATATTTGAGTGTTGGCAGTTTAAAGGCTTTTTAATTTTTCTTGTATTATTCCTGAGTAGTTTTCACAGGGTGGTGGAGTGTATTGTCCTGCTGGTGTGCTTGTTCTGAAATATTTATGGGGGTGGTGTGTGGAAAGTAATTCGCAAATGAATGCCAGGTTTCCAGATTAACCAGTTTAATCGACTTCACCTGTCAGTGGTTTTAATGTTGGAGCTCATCAGTGTAAAGCTTAACTTTTGTGTGAAGTTTAACTATTTTAACAGCAAGCATTACCCGCTAAAAACCACCACACACTCCTGAAGTTTTCTAGAATTACCAGCCACAAAAACATGAAATTCTTGTCTCCCTCTTTTATCTTTTGCCAGGATTTTTGCTTAGCCACCCTGCCCAAAATAACTTTGGTATGCAAGCTTTACGGGGATGAATATCCCCAAATTTTGGAGCAGTCAGCTCATAAATATTCCACACTCTCACCGATTTTAATTTCACAGAGAGCAAGTGCCATTTAGAGTTTTTGTGCACAGATGAAGGAACACATTTCTAATGTTTTGGAGACTTGCTTTCTTGAGTAAACAAAGCCTTTCCAAGTCTTTTTCTGTCTGTCAAAGAGAGATGGAAATCACCCAAAGGAGAGGCCCTGGCATGCTAAGATAATAGGATATCTGCTTGCCTCTATGTTGGTTTTGGTCTTCACAAGAGCCAAACCTGCCGCACTAAACACTTCTGAATTCTTCCTTCATGAAATATGGATTTGTGTACAGGCGGGCACAAATGCTAATCGCTGGGCAAGTGTGTGTGCATCTCTTTGTGCACATGTGTAAGTGCTAGTGACTTTGTGTTAAGTATGTGTATGCGTTCGAGTATGCACATGTATGTGTGTATTTCACCCAGGCCGAATTAGATTTGGGTTCCGAGGCGAGAAAAGGAAGAGACGCATGGAGGAATTTAGCTATGAGGCTCATAAATAGTTTAGCCACCCAGAGCAGATTCATCAAGTAGCGTGAGGGATAAATCATATTCCTCCCCTCCTTCCTCCTTTACCCCTTCTTCCCCTTCTTTGGCTCCTCTCTCACCCTGAAGAGAGGCATGGAATAAAAGATGCTGCATGGTAATCCTTAGACTTCAGAGAACCTAATACCTACTCGTGTTGTTCAGATCCTAGATATGCCGCTAATTGCGTGCTCCAAACTACTTAAGTTTTTGACATGCACAAGCAGATGCACGTATATATACACACACACACACACATATCACATAAATGCACAAAATTGTGCATCCATATTTTTTACCAACATGATTAGTACACTTTCTAGCCAGTAATGAAAAAGCATCATCTACATGTCTCTTTATATACTCTAATATCTCCTCTCTTGCACAGAGCTGACACACCGACTTCATGCAGTAGACCCTTCCTGTGAAACATATCACGTAAAACGCGAGCAGTTCAATCGATAGTGATCTGTTGCTCTGGATTGTCCAGTGACGTGACAAATATCCTTGTAGGCTGCTGCGAGCAACAATTTCCCCCAAATTGAAAGGCCCCGAGGCCCTTTAGGCACTGGTGTTATTTGGCTGCTGTTTTCCCCTCATGGCCATCCAAGAAGGATGAACCTCTCTATATATCATCTCTGTCTCTTTGGATAGAGCCCAAGCTCCATCACCATAGCAATGGGTGTTTAGCCTACATCCCAAGAGACATAGTCATTCCACAGATTACCTGAAAAAATGAGATTGTGTGTGTGTGTGTGGCAGTGGATTCTGAGGCTTTGAAAGTGTGTGTGTATGGCTTGTGTTCCTTCTGGTGTTGCCTCCATTCGTCGGCATGAATTATAGATCAGGGTAGCTGTGGGATTTACGATAAAGGCCGAAGAGTCTCCCAGTCACACACCTGAGCCCTGTCGTCTAATTTGAAGCAAGTGGAAACAACTTTGAGGCAACCTGTTCCACAGCAAAGTGTTAAGGTGACCCCATGACTTTCAAACAATGTATCTCTTCACAGAGACTCTCCTATCTTGTGCTTCAACCTTGCTCTTAATGCGCAATGCATGCAAATGTCTTTCCATACATGACTCATGCCCCCTGCCCCCAGCGCTCTCTAACCCAGACTCTCTCCTCTTGTTCTTTAGCTCCCTGTCTGCTCCTGTCTTTCCTCTGTTCTCCAGAGGCACTCCTTTCTCCAAACTACAAGCTGTTTGCACCTTCATTACTTCATTCTCTCTTTCCTCTTCTTCCCAGTGTCTCTCAAAGGAGGCCTACAGTGGGTTTTCATTACTCAGCAAGCCAATCTTAATCAGGGTGTCCTCTGTGTGCTCCCATTAGCTCAAACGCACATAGTCCCACACAGATGTATCCAGGTGAACTGCAAGAAGAAGCAAAGAAAAAGAGGAATGTATGTGTGTGTGTGTGTGTGTGTGTGTGTGTGTGTGTGTGTGTGTGTGTGTGTGTGTTCTACCCAGGCAGCTCTTTTTCCTACACACTGGAGTATTTTCAGTAGTGCACATCTGAATATGTGGTCAACTGTCTGATGCTTTTGTCAGAAATTGTCAAACGTTCATGTGGGCGAACACCTTAGCAGGGTGTCTTGTATTAGAATAAGAGGTGAGACATCGCACACATTATAACATATAATGTGGAATATGTTGTCTTTTCCCTGAAACCCATTAAGTTGTAGTTGCTGTCTTGCTTATCTGCAGCGGGCCTGTGGGAAAGCGAAGCTGCCACACAGAATACAAATGGATGCATGCGTGTTTGCACTTCTCCTTGTTTTCTGTTTGCAAAGAAGCATCATTGTGGAGGCTTATTGTTGAATCAGGGAGATGATTTCAAAGGCTGTATCATCATACATACACACATATTGTTTCGAGGCTGAGTTACCTGCAGCACGGTACCTTTATACTGTGTGTGTGTGTGTGTGTGTGTGCGTGTGTGTTTTGTTGGCTTTTTTATATGAATGTTTTCCAAGCTTTGTCTGTTTGCATTATTATTGTCTTCTTAGCAATTAACGTTGTTGAATATATAATATTTTTTTCTCGCATGTACCTCAGAAACTTTACAGTGGGACTGATGACCTGGGGTCTTGAAAATGAACTGCGCACACACACACACACACTCATATATATACATGAATTTTATGTCCCCTTTTTTAGTACCACCAGAGACTAGACAGTCTGTAGCTGGCCACCACCTTACTCCTGAGACAGAATCTTGTTTAGCATTTAGATTGGCTTGATCAACCACCAGTTAGCCAATGTGTGTGTGTGTGTGTGTGTGTGTAGGCATGAATGTGTGCACTGGCACATATAAAATACAGAGCCTGTCCTGTTTTGTGTGTATGTGTGTGTATATGTATGTACATGTGTCTGCACACCTTTGTGTGTCAACTTTTGCGTATATATCGCTCAGAGGGTGATTGGTTTTTGTGTGTATGTGCATATGTGTGCATGTGTGTGATGAGCCGTGGCTAACAGCACTTGGTGAGCCCTCCAGGCCAAGGTTGCCAATGAGACTTAGCGAGGCAGTGAGCCGGGGTCACACAAAGTTACACATTAATCTTTTAGAGGGAAACCTGCCACCACCATCACCAGAGTGTACCACAGCTTTACCGCGCACAAGAATTCCCCAGCATCATGCGCCTTAACCCAAATCAGACCTGCAAACGGAAAACTCAGCTAAAATATAGGAATCAAATAAAAATAATATGATATGATAATTAAAATAAAACTATTTTATACTTTGCTTTTTTAGGGGGTTAAATATATGTTTGCCACGATCATCCCTCATGTGTCTGTTGTGCGAGGTGAATATGGCGCTGCTTTTCTCCGATCAATAATTGATGGGGGATTTCAGTAACACTCAATCACTCAACTGTATTTAAGGGAGGAGGTTTAAAAAGGTTGATGGGATTCTGACTACAGACGTGCTCGTGCACACAGATGCTGGGTTAAATTGACTGTATGTTTTCTGGGCTCACTGGATGTACTTTAAAATTAAAAACTCATAATTTAAGATTAAAAACAACATCTTTATCTTTCCAAGAACATTACACTCGTCTGTAGTAGGCCACGCAGTATTTGTCATTATACCACTTTGTGTTTATGCAGGTATCCGTCCGTGCACGTGAGCGGCACTGCTTCTCACCTCTCGTCTACCCCGAGTTCAACCAGAGTTCACAGCCTCCCCTACGCCACTTAATGTGTGTGCTGAAGAAGAGAAAGGGAGACACACAGATACTGTGTGTGTCTGTCTTCAGTTCACGCCTCGAGTCTCCCCAAAAGCCACTTACGAGCTCACAAAGTTATAACTGTGCGGAGAGAGACAATTAGTGTGTGTACGTGTGTTCACTTTTGTGTTTATGTCTTGCCCAAAAGCGCGTGTCGGCGTTTGTGACAGATGTCCAGTCTCTGACGACCTGAGGTTCTGTGATATTGTTGCCCCTGAGCGTCTGTTTTATAGCTCGCTGTGACATTATGGTTTCAGCTCTATTTCCTTCTATTACACAGCTGACGGATGTGCAGTGTTTGACAAATTACATTAGCTTCTTTTAATACTCCTACAAAAGCGTTCAACGTGCTAACTACAAAGCAACTGTCCAACTTCTGCCCCGCTGTTCGGGTACTGCTTCACTGCTGGGTAAATGCGAGCTAGTCAGAAAAGGTGAGCGTAATGCAATTTACTCTGTGTGCACACATGTGTGTATCATGCTTAAATAATTCAGCCCAGAGATGGTGTGTTGGTAATGGTGTGCCCAAAGCGAGCTAGCTTTCTCTTTCTTTTAGGAAAACCCACATCACCGCAGTCACAGCCATGCACACCTGTTGTGGTCTGCGGGGAAACAGACAGTTGTGTGTTGATGTGTATGTGACGGCAGCGGTGTGCAGACAGGACGGAGAGCTAAAGCAGATTTGACAGGCTGTCCTCGGCACTAACGCCACAAATGGCTGCTTGGATGGAAATATCTTCATCATCCCAAACAAATAGGCTGTCCCTCATTCCTCCCAAAACTCCTGCTGACGGAGTGCCATCTCTCCTCTGTCTGTCTCATAGGGAGACCCCCCCCCCCTCCTCCCAGCCATTACTTCCTTTGTTTCTGTTTTTTCTGTTCCTCTGGAGTGTGAGCGAAACCCACATTCAATATATGCATGTGTGGAAAAATAAGTGTACTTATGTGTGAAGGAGAGCATAAGTGAGGCAGACACGTGGCCTTTGTTTGAAAAATGAACTGCTCTCAGCTGAATAATATTACACCAATAGAACAGCAATCAGCCGTTAATTGAATCTGGGCTATGACTTTTCTGTGTTCTTACTCAGCTGAGTGTCTCTCCTGTTTTCCCCTTCTAGCCCCCCCCCCATCTTTTCAGTGAATATATTTTCTTATTTTTCCTATAGCGTAAGCTAACCCACCTTCTAACCACTCCCAACGTGTGTGTAGCACAATTCTTGTTTCAAGTTTCATCTCCTGCATCCTGCCAACAACCCCCACCCCAGTCACTTTATCTAATTTTAACTAATGTCGCAGCGTTTAGCAAGATCCCCTTCACTGCTTCACTTATGCCAGTCACATCTCATTAAAAGGCCCGTTGGTGAAATGTCACCATCTTAACTGCCCTTTGACGTGGGACGCTGACTTCAGAATCTGGACTGATGGGTGTCTTTGTGCATCCTCTCATTGCATGTCATGGATTCTACACTCTTTCGTACTCTCTGCTGCTCTGTGCCTGCATATATGTGTGTGTTCATTTATTCATTCTAACAAGACGCTAACACTACTTATTACACGGCAACATGTGTATGTGTGTGCATGTGTGTGTGTGTGTGTGTGTGTGTGTGTGCGCGCTTCTCCTCCTTCATGAAATGGGAGACTATCTATTCAGCCTGACCTTTTCCTTAATTGCTTAGTTTGGGTTCTGTCGCAGCTCATTTCAGGAGCAGCGGTCTCCCTAAAATGACTTCTGACTCCCAATTGTCTCTGGAAAAAACTTCACTTTACCTGTCGCAGGAGACAACCAGCAGACCCACGTTTAAGTGATGATGCAAAGGCACACACGCAGCCTGGGGAAACCAGAAAGCAAGGCAATTTGTTTTTCACTGTCACTCAAGGTCATTTGAAAGTCCACATCACGCAGCACTTGTAGAGTTTGACGTCACATCTTCATCCTTCTTTATAAGTCGCACACCTTCATGTGTTTCTTCATTTATGCATAGATTTTTCTCTTTTTCTTCTTTCTTGGCTGCTCCCTTCAGGAGTCACTACAGCAGATCATCTGCCTCCATCTCACCCTATCCCTAGTATCCTCTTTTGTCTGCAGGCCTTCCTTCACTACATCCATGAACCTCCTCTGTGGTCTTCCTCTTTCTCCTCCTGGCAGGCAGCTCCATTTTCAACATTTTGCTGCCCCTGAAAATGCCTTTTCCCTCTCCTCTTCCTCTGTCTTGGACAACAGTAGCACAGTGTGCACTGGCACCCTGCTGGCTAACAGCACGTGGTGGTTGTAGTTAACCCAGGCCCTGATCGATCTAGTGTGGAAATCTTACTGATGAGCCGCATGTTTGATTTGTCAAAGACTTTATGCCTGATCCCCTTCCTGATTCAACCCTCCCCATTTATCCAGGCTTGGGACTGGAACTGGGTGCACACTGGTTTGTGGTCCCCTGTAAATGTCATCAAATCATCCAGAGAAACTGAACTGTTCCTTTTAGACATGTTACCTCTCTCAAAGGTGCGTTATCTTCTTCTTTGAGCTGCTTCCTATAGGCGACACCACAGCGACTCTGCCTCCATCTCACCCTATTCACTGTCTTGAGGCCCATCCCTGGCTGGGTGAATTATAGGGTGAATTATAAAGATATAAAGGAAAGCGCCAATTCCAAAAAAGTTGGGATGTTGTGTAAAATGTAATTTAAAACAGATTGCAATGATCTGCAAATCTCATTCTTAATAAAACATCTTCAAACTGAGAAAATGTACAATTAAAACAACAGCAACAACAAAAAAACCCAAGGTCATTGCAGCAACGCGTCTCCAGAAAGTTGGGACAGAGCCCTGTTTACCACTGTGTTCTTTTAACACCAGTCTATATACATCTGGGGACTGAGGAGACCAATTTTTGGACTTCTGGGAGAGGAATGTTGTCCCATTCTTGTTTGATTGAGGATTCTAGGCCCCCAACAGTCCTGGGTCTTCTTTGTTGTATTTTTGGTTTCATGATGCGCCAAATGTCTTCAACTGGTGAAAGGTCAGAACTGCAGGCAGGCCAGTTCAGCACCTGGACTCTTCTACTATGAAGCCATGCTGATGCCCCCCCAAATTGGTTCCTGGTTGGAATGTGTATGAATGAATCACTCCTGTATTACAAGTTGCCACTGTGTAGCATAGAGTAGTTTTACAGTGCTTGTGCATGTAGCCTATGCTCAAGTTGCAATGGCATCAAGGGGTTGGTATTTATAGATCCATGCATACTAAACAAAGGCAAATGAAATGTGTTTTTAAGAGTTTAATCAATGCCAGGAGAGGAACATTAAAAAATCTAATTCTAATCAGTTAGTTTAATTTAACATCAATGCATAAAATCTGGTGCAATTAATGGGCAGCATAGACTAAACAGGCAAAGTTTATCTGGAGGTGATTAACCAAATGCAGTTTTTCATTATTCAGTTCTTTGAGATATTTGGGTTAGAGTTCTGCTGAATCTTGCCATTTTTGCACGAGATCTAGGAGACTTTTTTTTGTTTTTTTATGGAAAAATTGCTTAGTGGAGCAAGTAGTAATCTCTTTAGCTACTCAGATGCTACAAGAGAGAATGTGTATACTCTAATAAGGACAAATTAGCAGGCGAGTGGAAGAGATCATGACGAGGGACCGAGATATTTTGAGAATGGCTGACTGATGGGAGAACCTATTACGGCCAGTTCAATCAGCAGTGGAAAAAAAAAAAGTCAGACATTGCTTCATTCTTAGTGCAAAAAAGAGAAGAAATTTTCATTCACTATTTCATTCCTTTTGGCTCCTATCCATTCTTATCTCGTCTTGCTTCCCGATGCTGTTCTGCTGGTTTCAAACTGAAGAGGCAACTGTGTCCTTGATCCCATCATCTAATAAAGTGAGTCTAAAACCACTGCTTCTTCCTTTTAGCCCACACGGGAGACTAATCAGCTTGCACTTCATTAACCTTGTTAGGTGCACCTGTAGCGTGATAACTCCAGCTCTTGGCACAGTTGCTACAGTAACATTCAAACCAAAGCGCTCCCACAAAGCTGGGTTATAATGTTGCAGGTGGATTATAAGTTTCATCTGAAAGAGATTAATCAGACATCATCAGTCTGATATGAATCTGTAGTTTATTAGTGTACATTACTTAATTTCTTAATTTGCACTTAATTAATTTGTTGATTTAACTATTCATGACATATTTAAAATTGGCCTTAAAGAGTCTTCTGGTAGTCTGAGCAGAATGTAATCTCCAAGAACTACAATGCACTATCTTGGACATATTGTCTGGGCTGTAGTTGACTTCTCTAAATGAGCATTTCAGTGCTGCCAGCCTACCTAGGCTTTCCTCACTATCTTGTCTCTCCCTCTTTCTCTGTCTAGCTGACAGTCTAATTGTCATGTGGGCAGCCTCTGCCGCATGGATTTAGTGTCGCGCTTGCCTTAATTTAATTGAAAAGCTGCGGAAAGGAAGGAGGGGGGAAAGGAGGGTGGGGATGAAAAACAGATAAATAAAAAGTGGAACCAATCTTTGCCGGGTGCGCTGGGCGGTAAAATGGCTGTGTGCAGTGAATAATGCATGGGGGAGATGGATAGGTCTGTGTGGTTAGAGCCCAGGACTGCTGGCGCTTCATTACCAAGGTGTTTGTATGCTGATGCTGTGATGCTGGTTCCTTCACTCTGTGACAGAAAAGTGGCTGCAGAGGTGGCACCTCCCTAAGCTATTGCATATTTTGTCATTTATCCACTCTTTAGGCTTTTTTCCCCCCTTCTTTTTCTGTAAATGTTAACACTTCATTTCCCACCACATTCTTCTCTCTTGCCTTATGTGACTTAATTGTAACCTCATGTGCTCACATAGCAAAGCACAGCGATGGATGGCATTTAAGGCACACACACACACACACACACACACACACACTCACACACACAGCTTCTCAGTGCTAGTTTACGAGAAATACAACAGAAGACAGAAGAAAGAGACAGAAGAAAACTTTTGTGTTTGACCTTTGACACATGCTGCACCTGCTCTGTGTCCTATAACTGTTCTATAACAATCTCTTCCCATTATTTTTTTCTCCTGTAGCAGTTCAATAACTGGTTGGTAATTTATTTTTTATTTTTTATTTTTTAACCATCAAGGGAGTCTGACAGAGTGAATAAAAGTCCTGCAACACATGAAACAAATGGAAGGACACAATGGGTAACAGTGCTGTGCTGATATAATCAGTCAGTAAATAAGAAAATCTACCATATAGTTTTACTGCTTTACCCTAATGAAACAGTGACTGCAAAGATATGAACAAAACCAAGAATCCAAAAGCTTTCCTGGGCAGATCTTAAATCTTGTCTTGTGGTTCAGGTTTCTTGTAGTTTTTTCTTTTTCTTTGATAAATTGCGTTAAAATATGACAAGAAGGAGATCCTGATCTAGAAGGAATAGGCGATGAGTTGGGAGTGAGAATGCAAGAGTGAATAATTAAAGCAAAGAGTTTCAGTCCTATAAGACCAAAGATGTTTCAAAAAGTGTAAAATGAACAGTGATTAAACAAAAATATTCAGTGCATTGTGTACTTTAAAGAGCAAGGAGGGAGCTGAATTGATTTTGATAGATGCACTGGAGCACTGCATAATGTTTTTTTGTTTTACATTATGAGTTACTATTAAAGCACAAACAAAATCAATCACCAGTTCTGAAAATTCCCAAATATTGATACCAACACCAGCCTGAAGTATCGAGTTGTAGTCAGGGTTTAATTTACAGTAAACTACAAAGAAAACTGGAACCATGTTCTGTTTGTACTCACTTTGTCTTCAGTACTGTGACTGCTAAATATCAGCAGGGAATACTGCATGTTAGTCAGACAAAGTAAACAACTCACAATGCAGAGGGTACTCTGGAGATTTTTTGTTGTTGTTGTTTTGAAAATGCAGGAGTGGGGTGAGGTTGTGTTATTGTTGTCATCTGTCTCCCACCTTTCACATGAAAGAAAAACAAATATGTAAATGCAGGTATAGGGGAGGATGTCACTTTACCTTAAGGTCTGATTGCAGAAATTTTGATTTTAATTATCTCGGGGACCGCAGCGCATTATGTTGCTATCAATAGCTGGAGCAGACATGGAAAAACAAGTTGAAATGTTCCCCAGCAGTTACTCCTGGGAGTAGAGCAACAGTGCAATATGATTACCCCAAGCATGATATCAACCCTTACGTGCTCATGCTACTTTGACTTAAGAAAAGAAAAAGGAACAACTAAATTCTGTCTTGTAGTGGTGGCAGAATTGTGTAAGAGCATATTGGTATGCTATGTCAAAGCAGCAGGTATCTGTACGGACAGGCTTATGGTGTTCCAGCATCCTGTAATGTATTCCTTTTCATTATATTCAACCTCCCAGCCTGCTCTCATCAGTGGATCAGGAGTGTGCCGTCTTGCAGGCATACTGAGATATAATTACTTTTTAACTCACGAAGAGCAGAGAAGGAGAGTGGCAAAGAGGCAGGGGGAGGATGGAGGAATGAACAATGAAGTTTAATTATGCTTTATGGCAACAATTACGGAAAGAAAACAGTAAGTCAATAGGCAGAAACATTGTCTCATTTTCTCTGCTGAGGTGGACTGGGTTTTGCACGGGACCTGAGGCAAACCAAAACAAGAAACAGTCAAGGGGAAACAAAGAAAAGAGGGAGACTATGCCCGATCACATTTATCAGAGAAAGAGGAGAGCTGGTGCAACTCCATCTGCAGTTCCCCTTCTCCCTACTTCCCCATGCAAACCCAGCGCACTACTTTTGTTAACTGCTGCTTTTGCAGGAAATCAGGAGACCATAATGGACTCCACTTGTACCCTCTCCACCTTGACGACTGTAGGTGTGCAGTTTTTGCCCTGCTCTGAGAATTCAACGAGCTCCATGTGCTGCATAAAACCCACCACTTATTTACAGGGCATCGGGATCACTGGGTCACATTTGCAGTGGTGCCTACACACAAATTCGCCCACACAAGTACACAAGCCACCGTGCGCTCACACACAGACAAACACTCGCTCAATCAAGGGCAGATTAATTAAAAGGAACAGTCTAATTAGCGCCATTAAGGAGGGAATAATAGAGAGGCTTGTACACAGGAACAGGAACAGAGGCAGGCTGTCAGTGTGTTTATACACACACGCAGACATACTTAGATACAAACACCATATCCCTATTCTTTTACTGATGCCCTTAAGAGTAAATAGTGCATCAATTTGTTTGGGAGGGTTTACCTGTGTTGAATCAATATTGCGCTGTGTAACACATTTGGGAGAGCACAAATCTTTTTTTCTCACTCTATTGTTTGTGATCATGCCTTTTCACAGAGCAGACAAAAGTGAGCACAGCTGAGTTTTTCAATTGCCCAAAAATGCCTCCGGTGGACTGTTGAACTCTGGTGCCGAGGAGCCAATGGGTAAGCCAGTTTCCAAATGCAAATATACAGTTATGACTGCACAAAAATACACATCAAGCCATGCACGCACACACTACATGCACACACACCTGGGGTTACAAGAGACAAAATTTATACGAAAATAAGATGCCCGTAGTCGAAAAACCTTTGGAACGCCCTCCTCTCCTTTTTCCCTTTTCCCCCCCTTGATACTTGTTCTCACAGAGCCAGACGTGGAAAAACAGAGCGTGTCTCTCCTCTCTCCTCTCTCTCTCTCTCTCTCACACACACACACACACACACCGAAACACCCCTGATTTTATGCTAAAGGCTGCATAAATATGAATCAGGGGTGACAATGGCGTGCAGAGTGGAGCTCTGTGCATCCTATTTTCATCATTTACCTTAGGCTAAATGGATCTGGAACACTGTTGGATGGCTCACCTCTCACATCGGTTTGCCGCTTAAATGTGAAGAATGGTACAGTTCCAAACTCAACCTTCCTTCCTTTCAGTTTTTTCCCCCCATTCGCTCAATCGCCTCCGCTCCAGCACTTACCACCAGTGATTCAAGGACTCTTGTAAAAAAAAAAAAAAAAAAAAAAGGTGACCAAAAAAATTGCAGTGGTATTATCACTCGAGTAATATGCATTCACGCTGACGGAGGTGGTTGGCGTGCCCCCATTTACTTGCAAATGGAGAAGCAGCATTACAGTTACAAAGTGACAAATTGCAAAAATTTTGCAAAAAATTGATTTCTAGTTTCATGGTTATTGGAAAGAAAAGTTATGCTTACAGTCCTGCCATATCATAGTTTTTCACCCACATGACCAAAAAACATTTTCAAAGCAAAAGTAAAGACAAGCTATGCAGAATGTGTTACTTTGTGCTGACTCATTTGAAGCCTGACACGAGCTTCACACCAGTACAGTGAAGGTGACTGTATGGAATGTTTAAAAATGACAAGTTCAAAACATCTTACTTAGTCATGCTCTCATTATTGTGTCTGATTTTTGTCGCTCTCTCCTCCTCGTTTCCACCAGCCTCTCCTATCTGCTTGTCCTTTGTTGCCACTCTTTACCCTTTCTCCCAGGTCCTCTGTTTCTCTCCATGACTCCCTCTCCTTCACTCCCTCCTGACGGCAACATGTTTATCCATTATTGATATTCTGACTGGGCTCACTTCCCGCCCCCCTGTCGCCCCACTTTCCTCCAGCCTGCCCTACTTCACCAGAGTCCTCATGAGATATACACACACACATGCGCGCGTGTGTACACACACACACACAGATGCGCAAGTTTGTGTGTGAGACAAAAGTTGTGATAACCTTGAGTGTTTGCTGAGATGTGTGTGCACGCGTGTGTGCGTGTGTGTTCAAGTCAGTGAGACAGAAACAGGGAGACTAAGTGAGAGTCCACAGACAGCAAGAGCAGAGTTCCTATATTTAGGCCCATATACGTAAGAGACTGTTCCCGGAATCCAACTGTGCACACACAAGGCTCAGCATTACATTATTCTCTCAGGTATTTAATCTGCGACCCTTGCAGCTCAGTCTGTGTGCCTCGCGTGTGCATATATGCGCCTTCACATGCTAAAGAAAGCAAAAGCCTTTTGCTGCTTTTAAACTTCTTTCATCTGTTTACTAGTGAGATTTCTGTAAAGTGAGGAACCAAACACGTCTTTCACTTGACTTTGTAAAGCTTTTGAAACATCAAGAGATCTTTGGTGGTTTACTGCAATTAACAGCTGAGCGCCATTAGTTTTTGTGCTCGCGATTCTGTGTATGAGCTGTTTGTGCGTAGATCATGGGAAAGAAGCACACATACAAACATACACCACGCAACACAGACTACTCACATACTCGCCGATGTGCATGCATTCATGCGCACCCACTCCGAGGCCTTTGATAAGCCAGACTGCGGAGTGTATTAACTTTGTGATTCTTTGAAGAGGAAACATAAAAATGTTTGTTTTGCTTGGAGCAAAGGTTTGTTTGTTGCTGTCACTGGATTTAGCTCATTGGGGCCCTCCCAGTTGTGGGCTGTTTTGAAGCTCTTATCAAATAAGATTTCACAGCTTCTGCTTTTCTCTAGCAGCAGATTGGCGTTAAGCTCTGTTGAATCGTCGTCCACTTTTATGTACATAAGCTTTGTGGTGATGTCTTCATTTGTCTTTCTCCTTGAATGTCCTCTGTACCCCTGCACTTGTGCAAGAGTATTTGCTGAGTAGATTCATTAGTACATGTCTGTGTGCTTATGTTCATGTAGTGACTGGCTAAGTCAGGTGTATGTACAGTACAAGAAATCACTTTAATAGAACTTTAATAGATCTCAAAAAGCAACACATCGTGCCATGAACTAAAGAAACTCAAGAACCGCTGAGAAACAAACATCTATCAGTCTGGAAAGGAGAGTCATTATCCACAGTGACGAGACAAAAGTTGAACTTTTTGGAAGGTTTGTGTCCCGTTACATCTGAAATAAAACTAACACAGCATTTCATAAAAAAGAGCATCATACCAACAGTCAAACATGGTGGTGGTAGTGTGATGGTCAACTGCTGCTTTGCTGCTTCAGGATCTGAACAACTTGCCATACTTGATGGAGCTGCTCTCTGCCAGAAAATCCTGAAGGAGAATGTCCAACCATCAGTTTGTGCCCTGAGGCTCAAGCATATTCATGTCGCAGGACAGTGATCTGAAACACACCAGACCTTAAACAGTCTGTTCATGCTCAAATTTCCTCCAGGGTGGTTGAATTTAAACAATTCTGCAAAGAATTCCTCCACAGAAATGTGAAAGACTCATTGCCAGTTATTGCAAATGCTTGACTGGCACAACCAGCTTTTAGGTTTAGGGGGGAATTACTTTTTCAAACAGGGCCAGGTAGGTTTGGATAGCTTTTTCCCATAATAAAAGAAATAATAATTTGTATTTACTCAGCTTTTCTTAGTCTATTATTAATTTTTTTTTGATGATCAGAAACATGTAAGTGTGACAAATATGCCCCCCCCCAAAAAAACAAAACAAAAAAAAACAACAAAAACTAAACAGTAAGGGGACAAAATACAAATACTTTTTCACAGCAGTCTATCTGTATGTATGTGTGTAAATTTTTCCCTCATGCTGACTTTTAATTGTTCAGTTCTTCTGAGAGTGTGTGTTCAGTTTAGTCCAAAGCAATTGATCTGCAGAATAATGATTGTCGAACAGTCCTAGGTCTCCAGAACCGCTGTCTGAAACTTTTTATAATTACCTCTGGGAGCACTCACAATGATGAAGGGAGAAAGAGAGAGTAAGAGAAAATATGAGCAAAGCGCACACGTGTAAGGCTCATTGCTTGGCACTGACAAGTTTCAGGGGTACTTAACAGCAGATGGGTTTATTGCCCATTTGTTTGTCTGAATGAAATAATACTTTGATCCCCATAGCAAACGTAAAGCTCAAAACTGAACAGAACATTACCTGGTAACATGCACCACTCTAGTCTAGTGACAGCTGGGATGGGCTCCAGCTTCCCTGTGACCTTGAACTGGATAAGCAGAAGAAAACAAGAAGTTCGCGGTCCTACGTGTCCGTATGAAGGGAGCAAGTGTTTGCAGGGGCTGTCTTTTATTTTGTTTGTGCCACAGATTGGAGCTCAGGTCACTTTAAAGATGTGCAGACTTTCTCAGAAGTTGTTAAGCTATTAAGAGCAAAGCAGTTCAGTGTGTGTGTGTGTGTGTGTGTGTGTGTGTGTGTGTGTGTGTGTGTGTGATCTAATCAACAGCTGACATCCTTGTGAAGGGTAAAGGCCAGAAACAAACACACACATGCTTCAGAGTTATCAGTGCTAACAAGTACAGGTATGCAGTGAGCTCCCAGCAGAGTTGCAGCCTTTGGGAAATCGTTTGTGGTCTCTGTCATTTAAAAAGAAATGTTTTCTTTTGCGT